>NC_089325.1:17518830-17576330 GCF_036669915.1 Pocillopora verrucosa
TCTGGAATAAATTTAGTTGTGTAAGAAAATCATTGTAATCTAGCTGATTGAGGTCACCACAAATTATAAGGTTGCTGTTAGGATTACCAGTCAATAAATGATCACAACTATTTGTTAGATGTTCCAATAAATCATCAGGACAATATGGCGGATCTGAAGGATGATAAACAGCAGCCACATAAAAGCTTGAGTTGGGAGTTGTAATTTTAGCCCACAAACATTCAAAGGCATTATAAAAAACGCTGTCTAATTGTTCCAACAACCAATCGCTCCTACAGACAATAGCAACACCACCGCCTGACCGGTCAGTTCTATCCTTTCGCAAAATTGAGTAATCCTTCGGACAAACGAGATGAGATGGAAAATTTGTTTTAAGCCATGTCTCGGAGATGATGCAAATATCGCAGTTGTTTGAGTGCAATTCCATATGCAAAGCAGAAGCAGCATCAACTTTCACAAGTGATCTTGCATTAATGACCATACATTTGGGGATTATTCGGGGTAAAGAAGAAGAGTGAGTAGAAATGAAATGCAAATTTGTATCCTTGGGTCGAAGTCGTGCGCGTTTGGTCGTTGATAAAAAACAGTGGTCAGTGACACGAACTGGAATCTTGTGATGTTGTTGACGAGATCCAAATCTGGAATTAACACCAGCTCTACGACCTCTAGCTCTATAAATTCCCAATGACTTTAAGTGATGAATAAGATAATAATCCAGTTTAACCTTAGGACAACAGGAGCGAAGTTGAAATAAATTACGTCGACTGAAAGAAAATCTAGGTCTTGAAGTTTGAAGTGAAGCAGTCGGCATGTAGTTAAAATTTTCCGGACCCGGGTTAATTTCAACATCCACTGCAATGGATAGGTCCTTGATGAAACCTCTTTCAGACAGAGCAGCAACCGTCGAACCATGCTTTGACCATTTGGTGATCGGTAACTTAGTTGAGCGTCTTGCAACAGCAAGGTCTTGACCGCAGCGAGAAGCAGAAAATAGCTTTCGACTGACGCTAAAAGGGCCTTTAAAGGTAGATGGAGGCGAACAGATTGAATTGTGCTTGTCAAGATACTGAACGAACAAGGTAACAAAGCACAAAAGCTTAAGCTGAAAAAAACAACAACGACGACAGTAAGCGGCAGCCATCTTGGCGCACATACATTAGAATTATTAGTGGAAGTGATGTCACTGATAGTGATGATCAGTGGACTGAAGATGAGGCAGAAATACCTGCTGGTGTTACTGACTCCATGTTGACGAACACAGAATTTGTTGAAGACAGTGAGCCTCAACATATATTAAATGTTGCACCAGGAGAAGGAACCAAACCCCTAAGTATATTCAGAGATCAATATTCTGAAGAATTAGCGTATCCTGGTATATTCCTTGGTCAAGGTCGGCCGGAAAATAAAGATTAGTTAACGTTCATTATAGCGACATCTGTAAATCTGAACTAAGACGCTCAGATAGGAGAGCTGCTATGTGTGTTGAAAACATATTCTTTAAAACAAAAAAACTTCAAATGAAAATTATGTTAGGGAAATCACAAGTTGCTCTTAGGAAGTGCAAAGGAAATAATAGATCTTTAAATGCAGGACAGTTGAAATGTGAAGGAGCAATAGAGCGCTTGATTCATCTTGATGAAGGATTCCAATTCTTGAGAGCATTAAGAGGTTCACCACCATATTTTGAAAAGGCTAAGAAAGATTTGTTTGCAATGATTAGACAATTAGGACCATCTTCTATATTCTGTTGTTTTTCTTCAGCAGAAACACAATGGATACATTTCCTTCGAATACTTGGCCAGGTAGTTGATCACAAAGACTACACTACCAGTGAGCTTGAAAATATGACCTGGGATGAGAAATGCAGGCTTATTCAAAGTGACCCAGTGACATGTGCTAGACATTTTGATTATCAAATTAGTCAATTTCTCACGAACTTTCTTTTTGGTAAAGCTCAACCATTAGGCAAAATTTCTGACTGGTTTTACCGAGTAGAATACCAGCAGCGGGGCTCACCCCACATACACATGCTTATATGGCTTGAAGATGCACCAGTATTTGGAGTCGACGACGATGCTGCCGTTACAGACTTTATTGATAAAATAATTAGTTGTCAGTGGCCAGTTGATAATACAGAATTACATAAACTAGTGAACAGGCAAATTCACAGGCATTGTCACACTTGTAGAAAAAAGTCAAAGAATGAATGTCGATTTAACTATCCACATCCTCCTATGAGAGCAACTGAAATTCTTTACCCTTTAGAAGCAGACATGCCACAAAATAAAATAAAACAGCACAAAGACACTTGGAAAATAATCAACAAGCAATTAAATGATATGAAAGAAGGTGAACCTATAACATTTGAACAACTACTTGTCAAATTAAAAGTTACTGAAAATGAATATCGACTAGCTGTGAGGTCATCGTTAAATTCACCAACTGTGTTTTTAAAAAGAAAACCGAATGAGTTAAGAATAAACAACTATAATCCTGCTTCCCTCGAGGCGTGGAGAGCAAACATGGATATCCAGTTTGTACTTGATGTGTATGCATGTGCCAAGTACATAGTTTCATATATTTCTAAAGCACAAAAAGGAATGAGTGAACTTTTACGACAAGCATGTGCTGAAGCCAGAAAAGGAAATTCTAACATAAAGCAACAAGTCCGAGACATTGGAAACAAATTTTTAAACAGTGTCGAGATAAGTGCACAAGAAGCTGTTTGCATTGTTTTACAGCTTCCTATGAAGAAGTCTTCTCGTCAAGTAATATTCATAAATACCACTCCTCCTAAGGAAAGAGTTCAGCTTTTAAAATCAATAAATGACATTGAAGAAATGGATGATGATTGTGAAGATGTATATACCAATGGTCTTTTGCAAAGATATGCAAAACGCCCTTTAAGCCTTGAATACTTAACATTGGCAGATTGGGCTGCATGGTATGACTCATGTGGAAAACCATATGCAAAAAAATCATTCGAAAGAGATTCTGATAACCTTCCAGTAGAAACAGCTGATGATGAACAAAATGACGATGACCTTTTTGAGGATAATCTCATCAATCCCAAAAGTAACAAAAAAAGATCAAAGGCTAGAATTATAAGAAGTGTTTGGTATAACTGTGAAAAAGATCCAGAAAAACATTATAGTGAATTAATAATGCTGTTTACGTCATAGAGAAATGAGGACACTGATTTGTTAGCTAACTGTTCCTCCTACCAAGAACGTTTCATAAATGTAAAAGATAGTATAAATAAGCAAATGAAACTATATGCTGTTTGCAGTGAAGACTTAGACAAAATCCATGAACACTTGATTCATCTTGATGAAGACAATGATCATTTTGACTCAATAGCACCATTTACACAAAACAGAGAATACCAGGATGAGGCTGAGGGTCTTCAAGATTTGCATCCTGACCTCAATGAAAACTATGATTTATCAGAAGATGTTGGAATTCCTTCAGCAATAGAAACTAGTGAACCACTGATACTAAATGAATTACAAGACCAAGAGTACAGACAATTGGTGCAAACACTAAATCAAAAGCAAAAGGAATTTTTTTTATCATATCTTGCATATTGTTAAAACATCAGACAAACCATTCTACTATTTCCTCTCTGGAGGAGCTGGAGTGGGCAAGTCCCATCTGGTCAAATGTCTATATCAAGCAGCACTAAAATATTACAACTCCAGAGCTGGTGAAGACTTCAATGATGTTAAAATACTGTTATTAGCACCAACTGGAAAAGCTGCTTTTGGCATACAAGGTAATACAATACACAGTACCTTGGCAATTCCAGCAAGCCAGTCACTAAAGATTTATAAACCTCTTGACTCAAGTAGACTTAACACTCTGAGATGTAAACTTCGTGCAGTGAAACTAATATTTTTGGATGAAATTTCAATGGTTGGCAATACTATGTTTAATGTACAAATAAATAACAGATTAAAAGATATTATGGGCAGCAAAGAACCATTTGGAGGTGTAAGCATGATAGCACTTGGTGATTTATTTCAGTTAGAACCTGTTATGGATGGTTATGTGTATAAAGATATGAACAACTCAGAATATCGAGCTCTTGCTCCCAACTTGTGGCAAGAACTATATACAATGTTTGAATTAGAAGAAATTATGAGACAAAGAGAAAGGAAAGAATTTGCTCAACTTCTTAACAGGTTAAGAGAAGGTAATCACACTCCAGAAGACATTGCAAAACTTAAAGAGAGATGCATTTCAGAAAATTGTACAAATTACCCTATCGATGTCCCCCATTTGTTCATACAGAATTCTAAAGTTGATGAGTTTAATAGGAGAGTTCACATGGCTGCAACTGGTGAAAAGTATACAATTAAAGCCTTAGATAGTGTTGTGGGTGCTAACTCAGCAGAACTAAGGGATAAGATCTTAAAGCAAGTACCACTTGATCCTAGAAAAACTAAACAATTACCTTTAAACCTTCAACTTGCTGAAGGTGAAAGAACAGAAATCGCAGTGAATCTAAGGACTGATGATGGCATGACAAATGGTGCTGCTAATATTGTAAGGAAGATACAATTACATGACAAAAACAGACCTTCTGGAATAATATGGGTAGAATTTGACCAAGCACATGTAGGAGGAAAAACTAGACATGATTACAGGCACTTATATGTACAAGGTATTGAACGCAAATGGACTCCTATCAAACCTATCACTGCACAATTTGCAGTTGGAAGAAACAGAACAGCTCAGGTTGTGAGAAAGCAATTTCCATTGAGACCTGCAGCTGCTAAAACCATTCACAGATCACAAGGTGACACTGAGACAAGAATAGTAGTTAACTTTAACACCAGGAGAGCAATACCTCACATTCATTATGTAGGATTAAGTAGAGTAACAACTATAGAAGGGCTTTACATAACTGACCTTTGTGAGAACAAAATAGCTGTAAATCATGATGTTAAAGCAGAAATGCAACGCTTACGGACAGAAAAGCATCTCCACTTTTCTTTAACTCCTATTTATGAAATACATGAACCTACTGTTAAGTTATGCTTCCTTAATTCAAGATCATTGCATAAACATATAGAAGACATACGCAAAGATTTGAACTATTCACATACTGATGTCAGTATATTCTCAGAAACAAGGTTATATACTTTAGACAGCAATACTGCATACACAATTAGTGGCTACAGTTTATTTAGAAATGACAGTCAATGCACAACATGTAATACCAGACCTTATGGTGGAACAGCTGTGTATAGTAAAATAAGTTTTATTCCTGGGTATCCAGTTTGCATGAACACAAATGGCGTAGAAATAACTATTGTAAAACTTGAAAAAATACCACAAATTACCATAATAGGTGTGTATCGGTCACCCAGAGTGCCTGTACAACAGATGTGTTTAGCATTAACAGAACTTCTGACTATGAACTGTTCCCAATTTAAACTATTTATCGGTGATTTTAATGTGAACTGGTTAAATGAAAAAGAGAAACTTCCTCTTTATAATTTGTTCATTAGAGAAAACAGCTACAGGCAATTAATATCATGTTATACAACTGACAACAGAACCACCATAGACCACATTTATACTAATTTACCTGAATCACAGGTGAATTTGCACATTTTAGAAAATACAGTACTTATGGACAACAAAGTCCGAATTGACGCAACCAAGGTATCATTCGCACCAAAAGAAATACCACAAACAAATAACATAGCGTCACTCTCTGGTGTCCACTTCCAACAGCTGATAACAATTAAAGTGAAAGTTACAAAGATCAGTGGTACAAAAAAAGTAACTACAGCAAATGGAGAAAAATGTAAAGCTGAATGCTTCCTCAGCGATCCATCCGGAACAATAACATTAACTCTCTGGGAAGACAAAATAAATGAAGTCAGTGAAGGAAAAACTTATACATTCCATAACGTTAGAGTTATAAAAGAATACAAGTCTGACAAACTGGCCTTGGGCACAACGATGCATGACTGTACAGTGTCGGAAGCAGAGGACTTCATTGAATCCTTACCCCAGTCTGTTGAACTGCCTGATTCTTTTACAACCACAGAGGCCAAGGTTGAAGTCATTGGTCTGCTAACATTCGGAAAGTACCTTTCATGTTTACAGTGCCACAAAAAGGTAGCAGATGGATCTTTTACTGCCAAGATTATAAAATGTGGTAACTGTAATCTGACGCAAAAAAGAGATAAATGTATTACCAACTGTTTTGCACAAGTTAAAGTTTCACAAGATGACAACCAGTTCACTGTAACATTCTTCCAAGAACAAATTTAAAAAGTTTTTAATATCTTACAACGTCCACAAACACTGGATGAAGAAAAGATAACAGAAGCACTCTTAGATGCTCCAATCTTAAAAATAAAATATGACAATAAATCAAAGATCATAAACGAGGTATCTCCCTATATCATTTGAATAGCTGTTCATGTACTTCCCTCATCATTGGCAAAGGTTGAAAACAAAAACGTGGGAAGTGCAAACCTGTACAAACAAAATTACAAAGTTCTTTTATTAATGCCAGATTTACGCTCACATACAGCCTGTAAGACAGTATACACAGGCAGAAATGCTGTTATAGTTTATTCCTATTAAAATCATTGTGTAAATGATTTCGATAAAAAAGTAACAATATACAACATTGAATGAGTGGTTCAGTTGCTATTAATTAGATTACACTTTATTGCAATTTTTTGGCAATTTCGTTAACTTTGAGTGGTTCCGTTACAGTTATTGCCCCTTAAACAGTTCTTGAAGTACCATTAAGTTTCGTTACAGTTCATTACAACATAAATATACCATGTGGAATTACTAATGTTTAACAAAATAAGTTGTGTTAATAAAAGCAATTGAATTACCACATTGTCTTTGCCACTGCGTTACGATTTTTTCCGGTACACTTATTTCCATACCTTTATATGTTACATGCAGTTCATTTTGAAAAATATTAATGCTAATGGACATACAACATAGTGAACACAAGGCAAAAAAAAAAAACAAACAAACAAACACCCTAGTATAAAAGAAACAGAAGTACTACACTTGATTGCATAAAATAAAACTATCCGCTCCCAGGAAACACCTTGCACTACCAAATGTTAGCATAGCGGACCTTTTTTTAAAAAAATCACTGGAGTAACATATGCCACTGTTCTTTGTGAAAACGCCATCCTATTGCAGCAGACACAAGTACCCGTTGGGTACCTATTTTTCACTTAAGGAAGAGACTATCTCGAAAGAAAAGGAGAAATGTAATATCCAGTCCAGTATTCCGAGATTTGCAACATAGTTCAGTTCGCACATGCGCATTAGTAACACTGCATTACCACGTTGTCAGCTCGAGTCGGAGAAGTTTTTTCTATTAAAGCATTGTTTATACTGAGAAGACTAGCGGTTGTTACAGAAACCATAATAAATGCGCTTGTTTTCAGTAAACTATATTACTGTTCATCAGTATGGTCATCCACCTCAGCCTGTAATAGTTGTAAATTGCGATACGTTCAAAACTTTGCCATGCATATTATCTGCAACATAAAGGAATATGACCGTATCTCTCCTCTATTCAGAAACTTATGTTGGCTCCCTGTAAAAACACAAGTGTGTTGTTGAGATGCTACTTTAACATTTAAATGTAAGACGGGTCAAGCCTCAGAATACTTAACATCTATGTATATAACAAGAAGCAGTGTATATCGACGTATAACCAGAAACTTTCAACGACTAAACATTCCTCTTTTTAAAACTGCAACAGGACAGAAAACGTTTTATTATAAAAGTGTATCTATCTGGAACAAGTTAGATCCAAGCCATAAAATTATGTAAGAGACCTGCTTCCTTTAAAAGAGCTCTAAAAAAATCACCTTTTGAATGAATTTTTAAACTGACCATATTTTAGTTAAAGATATATAATTCGTATTGTATTGTATGTATTTTAATTTTGTAATCCAATTTGTCCACTGAAAAGTCCCAGATGAGTCTGTTCAATAAATGTATGTTTGTATGTATGTATGGTTATTCCAAATACTTCCTTCCTGTGGCTACTGTGTAAAAGCTTCACTTATTTGTATTATTAGCATTAATACTTTTGTAAACAAGGAGACTTCTTATATGAATATATCTTATATGTCTTGAATATTTTCATGAAAAATTTATTTTCCATTTTCCCGCACATTTTCAAAATAAATACAGCGAAGTTATTTGAAAGTTCCTCACTAAGCTAATGCAACAATTTTGTTCTCAATTTAACGAGGAAGTGGGTTGGTGGGTGAAAGGACAGTGTTACAAGTTTTAAGTACATAATTATCAAGCTTACAAGGCCCTTTAGTACAATAAAGGAAAAGGCCAAAAAAAATATAACATCTATGAGCTAATGATACTGTTTTGAAAATTGCATAACATAGCGCACACTGTCCACATTTGGTTTACAAACCCAAAAAGGGTGAATGGCCCAATACTGTCCCATATGTGGAAATTTTTCTATATTATAGCACCCCCTGATGAGATACCAATCCGACCTTTTAATGTTGTATTATTTTTATAAGACCTGAAAAGTTCACTGTTTACACAAGGACTCTGACATCTGACAGCAAACCTCTGCAATCAATAATAACCCTTGTGGAGGGATATTTTTCTTTAAAATCTGCTGGCATGTGATCATCAACTGTGGTTCTTGATGGCCACATTGGAATGGTACTGAATTTCAAGAACATAAATTTGATCCATGAAATTATTATGCAACTGACAATAGTCTGGGATACACCATAAAGGTGGCCTAGATGTTCTTCTTTGAACCCTTGCCTTAGTCGGCAGATTGTGAGGAAAAATTCATCCTTTGGCCCCAAGATTCTTGGTCTTGGTATAGTGTAACTACAACTGACTTGGATCTTCCAGTGAGCTAACTGATAAGACCTGGTGGAATGCCAGTAATTGATGTTTTCGCCTTCTGTTTCAGGATATAAACATTTGTACAGTTTCTTGAAAACAAACCTGCCTGGAAATCCAGTATAAAAGTTGACATCTTTATCAGATTTCAAAAACCTGTTCACACTGAAAACTCTCCGCCTGGCAGAAAATTCTCCCTTTGAGTTGGCAGTTTTGCATTCTTTTTTGCTAACAGTTGACAGAAGATCACATGTAGAACTGAAATTTACATTTGTCACCTTGGCAGCCATTGTTTTCGATCCTTCCACAGAAGTTTTTCTTTCAATAGGGTTTCTTTTCTTCAGCGACTTCCTCTTTACTGGGGATCCTCTCTTCCAAATAAATACAGATGGAACTGCAGCAGGTTTTAAGATCTTTTTCTCATTCATAAGTGATGGGAGATAATCAGCCGCTTTGAAATGCCTTGGGCAAACCCGAGTGGGAAAACTTGGAAAAGATGCCTCGGTTGAAACGAGCAAATCGTGGCAAAAAAGCTGCATAGCCAGAACTTGAGGTTGATCTCCTCGAATGGATCACAGAGAAACGGAACAATGGTCTCGCCATTTTACCATCGCTGGTGAGGCTGAAGGCCCTCAACATGGCAAAGAACGAGAAATATGGGATTCCACAAGGGCAGTTTAAAGCAGGCAACCACTGGTGTCAGCGTTTCATGAAGCGTAATGGCTTGTCTCTTCACCAAAAGACAACTCTTGCCCAGCGGCTTCCAGATGACTATGAGGAGAAAATCGTGCGATTCCACCGCTACATTATCAATCTTCGCAAAGAGCACAATTATCCTCTTCATGTTATTGCTAACATGGACGAAATGCCACTAACATTTGACATGCCGCCAAATCGAACCATCAACAACTCGGGTGAGAAAACGATCAAGATTCGTACGACGGGTAATGAAAAGAACTGCATTACAGTCGTGTTGACCTGTGCTGGCGATGGAAGCAAACTGAGACCGATGGTAATCTTCAAAAGAAAAACTCTCCCAAAGGTTGCCAACAAGCACGGAGTTGTAATCACCACTCAAGAGAAAGGTTGGATGAACGGTGAAGGAATGAAAACATGGATCGACAAAGTTTGGTGTTCGAGGAGAGGTGGCCTGGGGAGGAGAAGAAGCCTGCTTGTTTGTGACGCGTTTGAAGCCCACGTGACCGAAAGAGTGAAAACAGCACTGACACGAGAAAACACGAACTTAGCAGTAATTCCTAGCGGATTAACCTCGATCTTGCAGCCGCTGGATGTCTCTTTAAACAAGCCGTTTAAAGATGGTGTTAGAAAGAGGTGGATGGAGTGGATGGCGGAGGGAATCCATGAATTTACAGCGAGTGGCCGCCAAAAGAAACCATCCGAGGAACTGATCCTTTCGTGGATCGCAGGAGCATGGCAGGACATTTCCGAAGAAATGATTGAATCCTCATTTCTAAAATGCGGGATCACCAACAGCCTTGATGGATCCGAGGACGACCTAGTTTACGAGGCCAACGATGACTGCAACAACGAGCTCGATGACTCGTTTGCAAGAGAACTGTTCCAGTCAGACTCCGAGTCCGAGTCATTTCGTTAGTTTGCCAAGTTAATTGAAATAAATAATGTTATACAATTTCACCTTCTTGTTGAGTAGTTTATTTTTCTTTTTTCTCAAAATTTGGTCTGAAATTGGGATGCGTATTATACATGGGCGCGCATTATACACGGGTAAATACGGTATTAGATGTTTTAAATGAAAGACGTAAAATTCACAAAGGACTTGCTAGACACACAGGTTTGTCGTTCCATTTTCATTAACTTAATATAAGGGAAAATAGAATAAAGCTATATAAAATACCAAATTTCAGTTTGTAGGATCCCTTGGAACTGTAAAAAGAGTTTCAGATAAAACAGTAATCCAGGCTTCTAAAATGGTATGTGTTTCTTTATGGCTAGACAAACATACCCTTAAAACACTAAGAGTGAGTGGCAGTTCATCTGAAGCTGACAGTGACCTTGCAGTTCATGGTGATGAAGGAGGGGACACAGACATACCAAGTTCTTTTAATAATAGTACTTGTGATTCTCTCTCTGAAACTGAAGAGGGTAGGTACTGTCTGCACACTGAATATCTATGATTGAAAGGCTTCATTCATATTTAATTAATTTCAATCAAAAAGGGTTAGATGGGACCAGTGATAATCATGCTTCATTACTTTCAGATTTGTCACTGCAAGGTGCCAAGGTGACAACCACAGTTATGTTCTCTGCAATCATATATAGCAATATGATATAAGGCAATAGCTGGTTTCTATCGCAAAGAACGACTTTCCCGCAGTTTTGCTTCCAAAGACCATGGCAATGGTACTAGCCAATAACTTTCCATAGAAGAACTTTGTTAAAAGAGACATCACAAACCTTTGAGATACCAACAGAGACAATGTTCACAAGCTGAAGGTTTACTGACTTCTTTCTAGATCATGTTTATATGCTATTCCAACTTGTCTCTTTTTCACTGACAAGTAGCATCCAGCAGCAAGCCTAGGTACAAAATGTGTAAGTACAAATTTATCGAGCTACTCAGACCGCAGCAAAACCAGTAAACACAATTCTTTAAACACAGCAAAATCCTTCTTAAATCTTCGATCTGCTGCTAAATTGACTTTCAGTTGAGTACCAAAAATGATCAAAGTGCTCTGTGAGCAAACTCGTGAATTGACAGATGACTTACATGATTTTTTGGATTATGCTTAATGTTATCTGGTTTAGGGAATTTTGTGGTTGATTGTCATATTTAGAGTATGAGCAGTAATTCAGTGTTTGCTAATGTAGCAAAGAAACACAGTAACGTTGGGATAAGAAGGCATCACAATTGAAATGATCATGCTATTACATTTGACAAGGATGGATGATATCATGTGTTTTAAACATATATAATTTTTGTTTCTGGTCCAAAAGAAAAGGTTGGAAGTAAATGTGGGTGAAAAGTGAAATTTGCTGTCTATCATTGTTAGTGTTGGAAAATCAAGGCAATACTGTCTAAATGAAAACATTAACGATTCTCTCTTTATCAAATGAGACAAATGGGGATGAGTTTTGAGTGATATAACTAAGTTCAGACTGCCACCGCCATTTTGGATTTCCATCTGGGTAGATTTTGGTCACGTGCTAGGCAACTTACAATCAAGAACGAGATGGAATTTCATTTCAGGCCTATTTATCAATTTTGTGGTGTATAACTTTTGCATTTTAGTATGTAATATTTATTTTGAATCCTCAAATTGTCTTGAAACTTAAAGAAAATTGTTCTTTAAAAATTCACTGAAAATCGGTAGCCAAAATTATTTGTGTTATTTGATTTTAATGTTAGCCTGTAATTTCGTCACTTGCTGGCACCTTTTGTTCAAATAAGAACAAAACACCTTTCTTCAAATACAAAACCAATTACATCAATGTATCTGACTATTCACAGTATCTCAAAACAGAAACTTTTTCATGTTTTTTTTTAATCAACCATACTTTTTCCCTTTACTGCATATTTAAAAGGTTTAAGTACAGTGGAGGGCACATTTGACTTAGTAAAAGCATGTGTAGGGTGGATGTGGTCCATAACCCATGCATGCTGCAAGTGTGCAGTGGTTATGGGATGTCTCAAGTGAATGACCACGTCCATGTCCTTGCAGTGGTTTGTCTGTCTGGGTACCTTTATGCTTATACAAGCTTGTAGCCAAGTCATGTCTGTTCAGTCGATATGTTTGTGTACCTTTTTGTCTCATTGTCGGTGTAGAGTGAAAGAACCAAAAGCCAAAGTGGGATGGTGACCACTCTACTTTGCTTTGGGATGAGCCTGAAGATTGGGACAGGGAGGTGGACGGGGATGGGGAAAACAATTCTTGTGTACGCAAAGGTGGTGAAATAGATGTGGGCGAGAATGAGGTACATGAATCGTTAGTGGATGGGGTGTATGATGTCAATGGTGTGTTTGTTTGGAAATCCTTTTCCCCAAAACTTCAAAGAGGTGATTGACCAAATCTCATTGCTGAACACTGGTACTCTTCTGTCTGCTTCTCCAGTGAAAATCTGTTTTATACCTTTACACCCAATTTGTTGATGGAAATTTTTGTTTGTTGATCTTGAGGGCAGTTACAGAGTGTTGATCACCAAGTAAAATAAACTTTTTGTCAAAGTGATTTTCTTTGTTGATTTAAGAGTTACTACAATGTTGAAAGTGGCATGTTGATGGTGTTGATGTTGAGAGAAAAAGGTTGAGTTTGGTATCAATTTGTTGACTTTGACACATATACATTCTTGCATTTTGCTACAAAATGGCGACCATAGTAATATGCTATCAATCAAATAGGTTGTGAGAAGAAAAAGGAACAACCAACAAGTTTAAAAGGTTTTTATTAATCAAATTCTAATCACATGGCCCTGGTTGTCCAAGAGCTGATTAGCACTAGCCCACAATTAAATCGCCCTAACTCAAGATTAAAATTTAACACAAGATTAGTTTCTGTTCCTCAAAGCGTGATAAGCACTATCCCAGGGTTAAAATAAAGGTTAACTTTAACACACCTAGCGAGGTGAATTAACTCACTAATCAAGGGAAACCTTTCTCCAAACAAAACAAAATGGCCCCACAAAGGAAAGAAAGGACATTAAGGATACCAGATGACTTTTCCCTGTCAAATTTTCTTGATGAAGAATTTAGAAGTCAATATCATTTTGGTGGAAAGTCCATAGAATTTTTATATGAGCTCCTTCGCAATGATCTCAAAAGAAATACATCTCGAGACCATGCCTTCTTGACAAGATATGCTGCCTGTTTTAGGAAAGATTTCTTTTTAGTTTTTTGCTTAGTCATTAGTACTACCGTACTAATGGTGTTCACCAGTACTATCAGTACGTATGATAACTGAGTCATTAGCATACCAACGTACTAGCGTACTAACTACACTTCTCGAACAAGCATGAATGACTTGCGTACCAACGTACTAGGATTCGATTAAAGGAATGCATGTGTCTTGTGTACCAACGTACTAGCGCACTAACATCACCTCACGAATTATCACAAATGACTAGCATACTAACGTACTAGCATTCTATTAAAGGACTGGAACCTAGCAGACTTGCGTAAGGCAGTCCGGTACTAAGTTGACCATTTTTTGTTATTGAATGTGGTATTGCGGTGAAGAACAACTACCAATGCAGTGTGGCTCGAACCAACGGTTTTCAGTGAAATAAACCATTTCCAAGTTGTAGTCTATTCTCTAACCCTTTTAAAAACTAGATTTTGATAAAACCATGGTAAATTGTCCAACAAAATAAGCAATAAATCGGAGTTAATCTTAATAGTATTGGGTAATATTTTACTTGAACCCTGGACCTCCATCACACGCACTGTCAGCCAGCCAAAGACAGGCGTGTGGTAAAGATGAGTGAAACCAAAATATTTAAATGCAGAGACTTATATCGCAATGTCGGTGCTTTGGTAATATTTTTGAGTGATACGGAGTTAGTTCTATTTTGTTTGCAGTTTTGCGGTATTCAGAACCCCCCATGGCCTCTCTGATAATAATCTTGTTTACTTGTTGCCAATTATAAAAATACTCTTCTAATCCAGAGCCTTCTCATTCCCATTTTGAGGTGGTAAATATCTCAAGTACCAACTTTTTTTTGAAAAGAAAACGATGCGCAATTGTGCTTTTAAATTACTATTGACGATTTCTGCAAAACATTAATATTTGATTCTTTTTATCCTTTATGGCCTTTATGTTGTTTTGAACGGAGAAATACTCCAGAGTTCAAGAAAGTGTTCACTACTGTGCCGACTATCTTTGAATTATTTTTGTCACCATAGCTTTCATAGTTATCATGGACTTTGAGCCTGAACTACGTTACTGTTTTTACTGTATTTCCGTTCTAATATAGTTTATTGCTGTTGTGTTTGAACTTGGCATTTTCAGTGTGATTGATGAATTTCTAGCTAAAACCCTAATATTACTAGTTGCACATTCAAAAATTTTGACACAAATTTCCCTCCAATTATAAGCCCAGTCAATTTTGAAATGCAAATGTCCCTCCTATAATGAGCCCCTTAAAAAAAAATAAACCCCTCTAAAAGGCCCTTTTAAAAATATAAGCCTGGGGCTTATTTTCGGAATTTTACGATATTTTAACCACTTGAGCCAATTCAGCTAGTTTCTTTGTTTTGTTGGTTTGATTTATTTCAGGTAGTATGACCTTATTATTAAACACGAACCATTTCAGTTCGTTTGACCAATAAGCTAGTTTATGCATTTTGAGCGATTTCAACTAGTTTGACCATTGTAAGCCGTTGAACCAGTTCAGCTTATTTGACCATTTTGACCAGTTTAACCCATTGAGCTAGTTCCTGTGTTTCGTTTTTGTATCCTCTAAGTATGCATTTGCAGTACTCATTTCGACCAGGAATTTTAAAATCCGAAGTGATATCTTACAATGAAGCACTGTACAACTTTAGTAGAAGCTATTGGGTGTCACTGAATATTGTTTAGATTTTTTCTATATTTTTAAAAGAACCTAAAAATTGGCATGAGTTATGTTGGAATACTTTACCTCGTTTCTGCTTTACTGCTAAGAGCTATCACATGATTGTCAAAAGAACCAAAATATTAGAATTTTTTAGTTTGCAGGTATTTATAATGAAAAGCATGGCTAATAAAACACGCGTTCACATGAATAGTGCAATCGCAAAGTTAGCTGCCTAAAGAATTGGAGAGCAACATCCTCAAACGGTACAATTCATGAAACAACAGATACTAGTAACTGGACCATGATTCGACTCATTCCTATCATTTGCTCGCTTAAGCTTAGAAAAAGAAGACATAATCACTATGATACGCGTAAACAAGTGTCTTGTTGAAGTTTTCTACTTTTTATTGATTATGGAACCCATTGAAGTGAATGGAGAGAATGCTGAGGCAACTACCTGGTATGAGAGAAGCTAATTACTCAGAATTTGAACAATTTCGGGTCCTGGACAGTTCAGCAAAATTATCGTTTCGCAACTTCTAATTTACCACACAGAATAAGAATGAGATCACATCATCTTCTCCGAAACACTGCACTCCCATACCCATTTCCCCCCAAAAGTAACGTCCACTCCTACTAATTTAGAATAGTTATTTTCCGTCAACAAGTATCTCTTTCTGTTTGAAAACGTATCTTTTTGGGAAAAGGGATCAGCCTCGAACCATGTTAAAATTATCCGCTTTATCTTCCTCTGAAATCAATATTTCATAAAAACGTTTAGTTATAATTCAGAACCTCAGGGGTCTTTTCTGGATGACTTTTAAGTCATGTAACGATTCGGTTTTTCGAGGTCAGCATTAAAAAAAAAGCTATTTCGACGAAGTCTTATTTATCAGATAACTAGCTTGAATATGTTACCTTGAACGAGATAAAATCGAGATGTTTTATACACTAATCGTTTTTATCCCAAGAGAGGGGTAATAAAGTGTGGTGTCAGCCTCGAACATTTTCTGTTTCATTCGTTCCGGAGAGTACGGAGAAACTTCGATTAGGACAGTTACCACTCACACTCACTACGGTATGTTCATTTGTTTAGCACGTGAGTACTTTAGTGCTCGGTACGGACAACTCATCATGGCGTGTTCTTCATTTGTCTAGTGCCTTAGTACGTTAGTACTCGGTACAGACACTCACCTCGGCATGTTTACTTCTTAGTACGTTAGTACCTTAGTACTCAGTACGGACCACTCATCATGGCTTGTTTATTTCTTAGTACATTAGTACTGTAGTACTCGGTACGGACGACTCATCACGGCATGTTTATTTGCTTAGTACGTTAGTACTGTAGTGCTCGGTACGGACAACTCATCACGGCATGTTTATTTGCTTAGTGCCTTAGTGTTTACTTGTTTAGTGCCTTAGTGCATTAGTACCTTAGTACTCGGTACAGACACTCGCCACAGCATGTTTATTTGCTTAGTACTTTAGTACTGTAGTACTCGATACGGACAACTCATCATGGCTTGTTTATTTGCTTAGTACGTTAGTACCGTAGTACTCGGTACGGACAACTCATCACGGCGTGTTCTACATTTTTTCAGTGCCTTACTATGTTAGTACCTTAGTACTTGGTAGAGACACCTTATTACGGCTTGTTCTTCATTTGCTTAGTGCCTTAGTACGTTACTACCTTAGTACTCGGAACAGACACTCACCACGGCATGTTTATTTGCTTAGTACGTTACACAGGAAAAAACATCTGATTCCCAAATTGGGAATTTCTAAGAAATTCCCAAAGTTAAATCCCAATAACGGGTATTACATGGGAATTTGCATGAAATTCCCAAAGTAAAAACTCAGCATTGGGTATTACGTGGGAAAGTATACACCAAGATTGGGAATTAGTTAGGATTTTGTTACAGGAAAAAGTACAAATTCCCAAAATTGGGAATAATAAAGAAACTCCCGATGTAAAACCCAATATTGGTTATTACATGAAAAGCAGTGTACCAATCTTGGGAATTTAGTGGGACTTTTAAGACTATTTCCCAAACTGAAACCCCAATCCTGGGTATTACACAAGAATTTCAATAAATTTCCCATTGTTAAAACCCAACATTGGGAATAGTGTTGCAGACTTTGGTAAATTGGTGGAAACTTCTGCCCAAAAGATCAATTTCAAATTGGGAACTTTGCAAAAGGTAAAAAAGGAAGAGTTTATATCAAAATTCCAAAACTGGCAATTTCTCAAACTTGTAAAAAAGCAACTTTGCCAAAATGATATTGTTTTGGAAAAAATATGGGTGAAGCATTAGGCTTCGAGACAACTTCCCCAAATGTTGTTATAGGTTGTTGGACTGCTTCTATTTTATTACACTTTACTCCAACAATAAAAAGCAATAGTGGAGAAGGGGACATCCAAAGCGCCTGAGCACCATACTAGGGATACTCCCAGTGATTTCAGTATCATTCAATGTTAAAATGCACAATTTCTATACTTTCCTCTAAGAGATTTATGTCCAACAGCTGGGAATTTCATCAGTACGTGTACAGAAATGCATGGCAATTACAATGTGTTTGCATGTTTGGAACTTGACTTGACTTGACTTGACTATGACATAAAAATCAAGAGAGTTCCAAATGATAACATTGTTTGAAATTTAAAACCCTGAAAAATGATATGTTGACTTTGAATTATTGAAGAATGTCTTGGGCATATCAAAATCATGGTCAAGTCATTTGCCAATACATTTTTTGCTGTGTAAACTGTAAAACGTATGTAACCAGATCTGCATTCTTATCATCAGTTATTAAAAGTTAATACCTGTACCAAGATGATGACTGATTGCCTGAACATGAATCCTTTCAAGGAAACAGCAGCAATGTCCCTTAGAGTTCTTTAAACATTCGTCCATTACTCTGCCAATTTCCTGCAGATCTGCCAAGTATACTTTTGAAGTGTACTTGCTGAGGGCGTGTACCTTCACGAACCCAGAAACCTGATTGCCTACCCCAACGAGGATGGGGTATATAAAACTGCACCTGGACAGTTTGAGTCCTTTCCTGAACTGCTAACACCACTGCTCTCCATGGGTCTGGGTCATCACCCTTTATGAGTAACATATCACCCACTTCAGGATAACAGGGAACAGTAACACTGGAGAGTGGAAAGCACTGTCTCTGAAAGTCGATACAAATGTAAATGCTTGGCTCATTAAGATTTTCTGGATCTGGAAAAAGCATAACCCGCTGGATTTTAGAAGAATGGACAATCTTTTCAGTACTTGATGGCCTTGCTAAGGCTCCCTTGCTCCATTGGTGGAGTTGCTTTTCAGAGCTATAGATCACTGCCTGGAAGCAATCTCCAACAACAAATAAATGATATTCGTGGCTTACGTTTGTCCTTAGCAGCTGAGTAATAGTTAAAACACATTCATCGCCATCTTCAGCAGAAACAATTATGTTTTCACCTACTCTATAAAGCATTCCTTTGTTGCCATTAACACTGGTGAAATAGATACTACGACATTCTTGCGCCACATCACTAAGGCTTTCACCTGTTATACCTTGATCCTGGCCAAATTGAGCAAGGATGGAATTCCTTTGCACTTCTTCAAACAAATGAACAGGTTTTGATGCTCCAACTAGTATACCGTTAATTTTGGCCAGGTGATTTGCTTCATCACTGAAATGCTGTTTGGCATTTTCCAATTCAGCTAGAGATCCATAGTGTGCCTCCTTTGGATAAGAAACAGTTTCTGCAGAAGAGTTTCCTTGCGCTTTCAAGGAAGAACGCACCTTAAGAACTTCTCTGTGCAACTCTGCCCTCGCAAAAGTTATTTCAATATTTTTGAAGTTGGTTGATATTGCAATATAGCGACCAACTGCACGCTCAAAGTTGTAGCACCAAAAGTTATCTGGAGGACCAAAGTTTATCACATCCTCTTTAATGTGTGTCAGGTTATGATTGACAGCATGACAGTAAGTTAATCCCTGGCTTTCTTCAAGTAGAATATTATATCTTAAAACGGTTTCGTGAAAAATTGCTGTGGAGTCAATGGTCCACCCATTTCTTCCCTGACAATACAGATACTCAACAATTCTTGCTAAACATTCCCAGGTTTCAAAATGTTCTTCCGAAACAAGGCCTCCCAAAACTACTTCCGAGATGGGGAATGCAAACTTTTGAAAGTCTTCAGCTCTCCAGTACCCTATTCTTGAAAGCCTGCTCGGATATCGAGAAGAAAGAAATTCTGCAGTCCAGGGCACTTTAAATAGTCTTTCTTGAAGTACTTTCTGATCCAAAAGTTGATTAGATAGAAGGAAATTAAGGTTATTTCTTACAACTCCAAGAGCAACCGTGTGCATAACATCAAAAACACAGTGTTTGCGGTAATCAAAACCATATAATGCATGGAGACGATGAAGCACAGACAAACCAGTAAATCCTGATTCTTTTGCCATTTCCTGAGCCACAGTTCTTCTTTCTTCCTGTTCAATTAATTGCAATGTTTCAAGTTCAACATGAATGTTTCTTTTTGGCCATGGATACCTTGTCGATTTTCGGTAATTTCCATAGTAATAGTGATTACTACCAGGGTCCAAGATACTTCCACATTTGCAGCGTCGAGGGTTTTTTCCATAGAAAATTCCCTTACAAACCCCACAAATAGCAACATGGTCCCCAGTAACACACAAAATAAGATGCCTTAATTTTGCAGGCCCAGAAGGGAAGTTAGGCAATGTAAAGCTATAATTATCAACTGCGATGCCATTGATAAATCCAACTTCAATTTCATCAAGAAGAGGTGGCAAAAATGGATCCAGAGATATCGGCCTTCTTTCTGGCAGCAAATACGCAGGCGCAAAACTGACAACAAATATCTCAGATTGTTTTTGTCTGTCTTCCTTGGACATATTAGCTATCTGAACTTCAATAGCTCCAGAGCCATGATTGTATTTACCATCAAATGGCTGAAATCCATCCCAATGAAGAATGTACGCTAAGTTTCTTGGATCTCCAGTTGCTTTCTGGATAACATGGGGGAAACTGACTGCACAGGATAAACAGGTTACCAGCTTTTGTCCATCATTTCCATCAGGAGAAGAATTGATATCTTGGACTGAGACAACCCCACCACAATTATCACATTTGGCAGGTAATTGCCACTCTTCCTCAGGATTCCAAAACCACTGAAGCTCTGAGAAACGTCTTCCATCCCATATCTCACTTTTGCATGTGAAACCCCAACCATCTTGATTTTCTTGTCCAAGCCAATGATCCTTTTCAAACCAGTGTGACAGCACCTTTTTGCAAAACATAGGATCACTTGCCCAGAGGTTAATCTTAGGACCTAAGCTAAGATAGTAGTAACGAATAGTTCCCTTTTTGTTACAGTGAGGACATAAATCATCTTTTGATGACATTAAACCAAAGTGACATCTGTGGCTCTCATCAAGGCAAATTATGTACTTTTTAGCATCCCTGTAGCCGAAAGAATGCAAAAGTACCTCTGCATCTTTCCAACATTTTGGCCACAAATGTTAATACTGCTCACTAAATCCCATCATGAATAGTTTCTTTCCCCAGTCCAAGATATGATCAAATCCAATGTTTGACAATTTTACTTCAAGCTGCAATTGTAGAGCATCAAGAGTTACATCTATTATTTGCTCAGTTATTGTTCTGGTTGGGTCTATATCACCTGCATGAACGTGTAATTCATTCGATTCGTTTTCTTCAGGAGTACCAGAATCAAGACTATCCACGAATATGTCTGAGTAATCAAACATCTCTTGATCTTGGTCTACAGCTTGTAGAACTTCACTAGATCATGACTCCTCAAGGCCTTCTATTTCCTCTTTGTGCAAGCCTAAATTTCCAGTTACCCTTGAACTATGTTCACGCTTACGATGTCTGAATGCGGTCGCTCTTGAGACAGTATCCGGTCACTTCGTTTCATGACCACTTCGTTCCAAACCACTTCGTTCCATCCTTTGGTCACTTCGTTCCAAGTGTAAACTAAGCGTATAAACTTCTAATCTTACAAAACTAGTAAACGGTATACGCCATCTGTTGTGACGGCCATTTTGAAACTTGTGAAGTACCTGCCGTGTGCGTGGAATCTGGGACTACCGGAAACAACTATACGTATACACGTTGATCATAGCAACCAGACCAAAGTAAACCTTGATTTCATTATTTCAACATCGCTTTACTTTTTTATCAGACTTGAGTAAAGATGAACCTGCTTGTTATCACTAAGTTAACCTTTCTTTACAGTATTTATTAGTTTAAATGCTTTGATGCTTTTGGTCATTAAATGTGCGATAACGGAAACAATAGGCAACAACGTTAATTAGTTTTATTGTTTAGTGTGCTTTGTGCGCGCGTGCCTAAAGGTGAGACTGATTATTGGATCCTATACAACTTCATAAAAGGTCGATTAAAAGCCTTTACGCAGTCAAATCAACTTTCAGCTACCTTCCCAATCATCAGTTAGTCATCATTCGTAATCGTTGAAAAACAGTTTTTTTAAAAACTACTACACAATGGATTCCTGTATTGTCTGCGATAACCTTGTTTGTCCTCGTCAACAAGCCCTCCTTTGTGAGGGATGTGAGCGTTGGCAGCACCGTACCTGTCAAACGGGCATCTCCCAGCTTGATTATCGTGGGGCAGTCCGTTCCGGGCAATCAATCAATTGGCACTGTGTGGAGTGCGAGAACCCCATCCTGAACAGTACTCCCCTACTGTTTACCGATGATGAACTAGAACAGTCCATGGTACATTAATGTAATCTCTTGTTAGTATTTTACCCTATTACCCCTCCAAATATTTTCCCTCTCCTGTTACACTCAGTCGATCTAATTGTTACATATTTTTATCTCTTTTTCAGTCCGAGTTACCAGCCAGTCCTGACGCTGACTTTGAGCCTCCATCTCCAGCCAATCGGTCCGACTTACCATTCAGTCCTGACACTGAGTTCGAATCCCCATCTCCATCCAATCTGTCTGACTTACCATTCAGTCCTGACCCTGACTTCGAGCCCCCGTCTCCAGCCAATCAGTCCGACTTACCTGTGGATGATGAGTCATCCTTAGCTGAATCGCCGACCGCGAGGCAAAACCTCTCCAACCCCTTGGACATCAGTTTCCAGGTCATTAACGACTGTACCAACAAAGGACGTCCCAAGCTGATAGACAGCAGAAGCTTTAGCTATGGCATCAAACGTCGTAGAGCCAATGCAACCGACTGGGTGTGCACCATAAGACTTAAGGTAAATATAGCTAATTGACTTTTGATTTTTACTCGCCAGTTTAAAGTAAGATCTTTAAATTAAAGATGGGACAAAAGGTATCAACAGAGGTTTTGAAAAAAAAAAAATGCAGATTTTAAGCTTGTTAAAAATGTTTTCTTTTTTACTAGGTCAACCCATGTAGAGTCAACGTCATAGAACGTGGTAACGGTGTATACGAGCTCGGATCCAACGCACACAACCATCCAGCTGACGTCGGAGCAGCGTCAGCCGCAAAGATCACTTCCAAAGTCAAGGCCAGAGCAGTCGCAGATGTCTTCAAACCAGCGTCCGCCATCGTCGAAGACGTCCTGTTAGAAGACCTTGATGACATCCCGTGCCCCAGTTTGCCCAGGCCAGAAAACATTGGAAGGGCAGCTAACCGTCACCGTCAGAGACTGAGACCCAAAGACCCACAGGACTTAGAGTTTGAACTAGCAACTGACCGTATCCCATCAGAGCTCCTGCGCGCTGACCTGAGAGTCTGGAGTTGGAGACACCTGGTTTTTGCCGCTGATCAGCAGCTCGAGTTCCTTGCCCGTGCCAAGTCTTGGTACATCAACACCACATTCAAGCTGTGCCACGGACCTTTCAGTCAGCTTATGACGGTGAATGCCTTCATCAGAAAGGATGACCACGTGAAACAAGTCCCGCTCCTGTTCATGTTGATGTCCGGACGCAAAAAGTCAGACTACTGCAAGGTCTTTGAGGAACTAATTGAAATCCTGCCATCAGTCCCAAAAGTGCAGCAGATCACACAGGACTTCGAAAAAGCAACCTGGGCGGCCCTGAGAAAAGTTCTCCCACACGCCAATCTCCATGGGTGTGTGTTTCACTGGACGCAAGCCCTCTGGAGAAAGGTAAGATAAATTTGATTCAATATTCATGTGCTCAATTGTATCGTTTGATAGTTGAATGAACTATAGTACGATAGAAATTGAGAGCAAATAATTTGATTGTTTAAGTATAAATCTAACGGACGTTCAAAACTTAAAAACACGTTCTAGAATCGAATGAAAAGATAGTGAGTAGTGCTGCCAATCAGAGTACAACAGAATGCGATTAGATTTATATTTTTTATACGAATAAGTTTCTATATATTATTTACTAGGTGCAGGACCTCGGTCTCCAAACCGCTTACCGCCACAACCGGGGGACGTACAGCTTCGTCAGAAAAATGATGGCTCTGCCGTTCTTACCAGAACGAGAAATACGTCCAATGTTCGAAGCACTATGCAACGAGGCGTCGGGAACACTTATCGACTTTGCTGAATACGTATCCAGCACTTGGATCAACGGCAGCACCTGGGCTCCAACAGACTGGACGTGCTACAAACAGGCCATCCGAACGAACAACGACGTGGAAGGTTGCACAATGGCCTAAATCGGCGAGCTTCTGGAAGAGCACAACTGCCCATGTACCTCCTAATCCAGCTTCTTTACAGGGAAGCGAAACTGACAGTGATCCAGATCCGCCTGGTATCAGAGAGTAGCTGCGACAAATCCAGCGACGAAAGTATAGGGAGCTACAGCAGAGAATATTTGAGCTATGGGACCAGTACAAGGCCGGGGAAAGGTCAGCCAGACGACTACTGAAGGCCTGCTCTTATCTTAATGGACCAGTAGAGTTGTAAAAATAAGTTAATTAAGTATACCAAACAAAAAAAAAACGGCTCTTTTAGGAGCCACTATATAAATGAAAGCAATGACCAACAGGAGAAACCTAGGTAAAGTAGATAATTAATAACAATTACTTACATAAACAATGAAAATGCGAACGCGCGAAAGACTGAGTTCTATAACAATGGTGGAACGAAGTGACCAAAGGATGGAACAAAGTGGTTTGGAACGAAGTGGTCATGGAACGAAGTGGCCGTAATTCCTTGACTGGGAATCCTCGCAGATACAAATACAAATTTCCCAGGTTGTATCCAAGCAAAACGCCATAATTTGTCAAATCTCGAGTTTTCCTTGATTGCCTCTTAAGTTAAAAGAGGGTTTCCCTTGCCTTTCGAATGATGCATGAGGAACATTTCGAATTATGCACAGAACTTTTTCCTGTAACACTCGATCGTGCATGCTCATCCGCCATATTGAAATTGAGCCGACGGTGAAAATATCAGCGGAGATGTAAATTACCGAAAACGTGACTAAACGCCACCAATGAGAAACGTCCAAAGAACAGAGGCGGGGAAATTAGCCACTCAAGAGAGGTAATATATTACAAAAAACATTCTCCCGCGCTTTTAGCATTCAGTTAAAGGAAATGGTGGGCGAACACAGTGAGAGTCGTTCTCGTGCTTTTCTAACACCAAGACTTTCCTCTTCCGACGATTGTTTCTCATCCCAAATGGACAGCCCTGAAAGTGGAGACGCTGATGATGTATCAAGTGAAAACGACAGCCTACGAACATGTACACAGAAACAAAAAGTTAGACCGAAACAGCTTCCCTTTCCCGCCAGTTTGCTGGAAGGAAAAAGTGATGATGTTATTGTTTCAGATATAAATGTCTCTGGTAAGTTGTCGTTTAGTTTTCAATTTCGAAATTAATGCAAAATGATTCTCTTCTGTAATTCCCGATTGACAGTGGTGTTTTTTCAAAACTTCAGAGTGGACGTGCGAGGAAGTAAAGGGGTGGGTCATGAGCATCATCAACGATGAGAGCATTGCGAAGAGATTTGTGGAAGAGGAAATAACCGGAACTACTTTACTCTCCCAACGCATTCTAAACGACAACTCGATGGAAAGGCTTGGCCTTAACACGATTGGGAAGAAAGAAAAGTTTTCTTCATCAGTTCAGAAGCTAGGTTAGTAGAATTGAGCTTAAATATTTTAGATTAAGCTTACTGTGAGGCAGACATAGGGAGAAAAATGGTTTCTGTGAAACATTTATAATCCGTAAGCTTCTTTAGCCCCACTAGGCGAAAAATTTAGCATTTGATCACAAAGGATTAACTGGGAGAAATGCTTTCTTTTCAGTTTCCAATACATCTGTCAGTGAAGTTCTCGCGGGCTTCACGGTGTCACGTGGCTTTTCCCGCTCTGAAAGTGCAAATTCCAGAGTAATTTTAGAACGTTTTCTTTATTTTTCTCATGGCATGGGCTTCTACCAGTAACTGAATTCCATGCTTGTATTGTATATAGCTTGCATTGTCGATGTCCTCACATGGTTCTCTCCTTTCTCTTTTTTTTTTCTTTTTTCTTTTTTACTAGTCACTAAAAGAGGATCTGTAAATGCTTGTACTTCTGTGGCGGGTAAACAGCTGGATGGCAGACAAAAAGGAAAACTAACCCTTCCAGATATCAGATCTCTTGATCCTGCTACAAAGTCTATTTACCTAACAGTGTAAGCATGATGTAACTACAGTATCACTGTCATAGAAAATAAATGTTTTCAGTGAAATGTGAAGAAAAAATATTTTGCAAGGCCTTTAGTCTCCGACTGTGAGTATCATAACAACAGGCATTTGCTTAGTGTTGAGTCAAATCAGACCAATAGATATTCAATATCTGGTCATTTGCACATGGAAATCATGGTACTTGAAGCTTGTATGTGGTGGTATTTTTAAGACTATTTATCTTCTTGCTCTTTCTAGGGTATTTTGACACTGCTAAATATCATCCAATACTCCGTGCCTCAAGAATTAATACTGCTGCATTTATTACTGTTTATTACTGTTTATTACCCTAAGCTAACCCTAACCCTAACCCTAAGCTACATCCTACTAACTTCTTTTTTCTTTTTTATTCATTAGACGACCACGCATCCGTAAGGCCACAGAAAATGAGTTTCCTGGTAATAGTATCCCAACATTTAGAAGCAATCCAGAGGCAAGAAAACGACTAGACAAGTTAGTGAAGCAACTGGCCAATTCATGCTCAATTGAAGAAGTTAACTTTGGAGAAGGTACACTGTAGCTACATGTAGACAAGTTGTTTTCGCTTTTATAATGTTTCAAACTTCCATCATGTGTTTAATTGCAGAGGGTATCCGGTCACATATAATGTCAGTGCTCAATGAAAGAAGGAGGATGGTCACCCTCGGATACAATTATGAGGAAGTATGTTTAAACAAAGGACCCCTCTCCATATTAACTTATTTAGAAAAGAGGAAGCTACCCTTAACAGCATACATTTTTTTGTGTGTTTATGTGCAGAGTTGTTCTCTCACATGTACTATATGGAACACATCTATTTAGGATAAAAGGAAGTCAAGCGAGATACAAGTGAAGGTGAAGGAAGCCCACCGTGCTCACAGATGAAAAGGCACAAAAGTGATCACAAGTCAGATAATCAGAGTGACACTGAAGATTTCAGGTCAAGCAATGCTGACGATAACTCTGAAGAAGGATCAGGCACAAATGGTAATGGTCAATTATAAATTTAAAGGGTAATGTGTAATTCCATAAAATATTCATACCTCCCCCACAAAAGGGATTCTTTTACAAGAACCCCCACCCCTCTGGAAAGTCCAATTAAACTTGATACATTTCTTTAAATTTTTTGGACTTTGAGAACCCCACCCCACCCCCCCACCCCTCCCAGGAATTTGCAATCCCTTCTGTAGGGGGGAGTATGAAGATTTTCTGGAACTACACAATGACATAATTTTTGTTTTATTTCTTTTGATAAGTTTAATTTTTCTATAGCGAGAGATTAAGTTCCGGTTGTTTCTTGCATTGTTGTTTTCAGTGGATCAGAGTTCGTGCAATAAACTCTCAGTTAAAAGTGCTGAAGTCATCACAATGGCAGTATTTAAAGAAACAAAAATGAAAGATGTAAAACTACACACGCAGATCCTACCAGCTTGCTGATATCTTAAAGTTGCTTGGGTCAGAGGGAAATCTAAGCCATCAGTAACAAAGCTTCTTGCTCAAGCATTTATTGACAAGGAATATGTAGTTGTCAATGAGTAAGAAAATTGCAACTTGGCCAATTTGACATTCAGCTATGTAACCGTGTCTTCTGATAAGGACATTGTATCAGATATAAAAGAGTGGCTGAAATAGGACTTTTCTTTTTAGTTCTTATTTGGACTACCAAGGAACAGTTAAGCCAAGGAAAACTAGGAGGAAGAAGAGGAAGTAGTGCATGTACGATTATCTCTATATTTCTTGCTGAATTGGCATCAAAATCTTGTAAGCTGTTACTGCCACATCATGGAAGGCTTTGTAATAAGTGGCATTCTGCTGTAGCAGAAACGATTTCTGAAGGGAATAGTATATATGATAGATATGTTGATAAACCGGGCATACTTCTTGATGTTCATGATGTGGGGGAAATATATGAAACAAGCCTAGAGAAACATATGCACATTTCAGAAACGAAACCTGTTTGGTTATCGCCTTCAACTGATCCTTTTTCATGCACTTTGGGTTTTAATCTTACTCAGTTCTCCCTGTAAAGAGGGCAACATTTTGCTGTTTTTATTTGCCATAAAAAGTCAGTCTTAATTGTAAGTGATGGCACTGGTAAAGTCTTGGTTATAGATACCCATTTCCATGCTGATACAAACAGTGGAACATATTTTATTTATGGGAAAGTAGATGAGGTTGCATTGTATTTCACCAAAAATTACCCAGGGAAAACAGTTGGTACTCTAACAGAAGTTTCATTTGTAGTTCTTGTACACTGAAATTACTTGTGCATGCACCATTGATATACAGGGTTCGCACGCGCCTTGAAAGTCCTTGAAAGTCCTTGAATCTCAAAATAAAAATTCAAGGCCTTGAAAGTCCTTGATAATTGTAGTCAGTGCTGGAAAGTCCTTGAAATTTGTAGCTAATTTAATCCAACTTAGATTCTAGAGTGCCTTATCTGAAAATATATGCAACTGGCACAAACGTAGCAACACATAATAGTAAGATACAAATAACAAACGATCGTAACGCCACTCCGCATGTCGATCAATCGCCCATATCCATTTGTCCTGTTCTTGGTTCTATTAATCACTCTGATTGGTTGAATGTCTCGAATGTCAAGGCAATGCATCGTGTGTATGAAGGATGTTGACATTTCGAGCATGGGAGAGTCAGCGCTCACAAGTCACTTGAAAGGAAAAAAACATCAAACACTGACATCCCAGAAAAGGTCATTAGCAAGCGTTCCAGATTTTTTTGGCGTTTCTTCTCAACAACCAGCAACTACAAGTGACGATGCCAAAGAAGTTTCAAAATCCGCTTCGTCTGAAAGTGGCGAACACAACACGCTCAACCCCACAAAGTCTAGTACTACGAGTTCATCTGGTTCATCGGTGATGGAAAGAATTGTCACTCGTGATGAGACTTTGAAAGCAGAAATTTTGTGGGCATTGAAGGTGATAATGTCTCATTACTCCTATAAATCATGCGAAGGTACGAGCAAATTGTTTCAAGCGATGTTTCCTGACAGTCGGATCGCGAGTCAGTTTACATGCGGAGAAAAGAAATGTGCATACTTGATCTGTTTTGGGCTCGCTCCACACTTCAAACAACTTTTGAAGGACGTTGTGAAAAAAGAAGAAGCTTATGTACTTATGTTTGACGAGAGCCTGAATAGCGTGTGCCAGTCAAAGCAAATGGATATTCACATTCGTTCATGGAATCATGACAAACACGAAGTTGAAAGTCGCTATTATACCTCAGTGTTTATGGGGCATGGAACAGCAGAGGACATGCTTTCTCATTTTCGTTCAGGCATAGAAGGAATTCCTCTCAAAAAAGTTTATCAGGTAGGATGCAACTCTCGTTATGTTTGGGTAATCCATGAAATTGTTTGCAAGATATGCTTCTTTGAAGTTGTATTATTTCTTACCCTCAATTATCGACATTTCGAAATAGGCAATAGCACAAACTTAGTCTTCACACAATTACCTAATTTCAATTATTCTTTGTCATATTGCCACTCTTTTGAAAGACCTATGTCTTGCCATTATTAAAAAGGTGTGATCAAATTGGAATCAATTATATTGTTTTCATGACTGGCATTTAATTTCATCGTTCGCCGGCGAACGATAATTACAAGAAGTTGCGTTAAATTTTTTTTAACATGAAAATCTTTCAATGTCTGTTATTATTTTGCTGTAGAAGGGCGAAAGATGCAAGATTACTTAATCTAATTTATTGCATGTAATATAAATTGTGCGTTCACAATCTAGCCAATGTTCCAAAAAGCGATAAAATTGTATTAAATAGAAATGAAACACCTTACTTGGTTTTCTGCCCTTTAAGGTCTAAATAAATCAACACTCTTTCATTGCAAATCTTCACAATTCCAATGCATCCATGACTAGTTCACTTCGTGTCTAGGTGGACAATGACACGAACTCTGGGACGTAATGCAAGTACTAAATTAAATAATCTGTTTCCCTTTCAATATTACAAGGAATGTTTTCTCTCATACTAGTTGTCAATGGATGGACCCAACGTTAATTGGAAATTTTACAGTATGCTGACTGATGAGGCAAAAAGGGAGCATAATAGTCACATGCTGAACATTGGCAGCTGTGGTTTACACATTCTTCATGGAGCATTCAAGGATGGTGCTGTGGCATCAGGATGGCAGTTAGACAGGTTGTTCTCCAGCCTTCACTGGCTTTTTCAGGACAGTCCGGCAAGGAGAGAGGACTACACCAAAGTAACAGGAAACTCACTGTTTGCTTTGAAGTTCTGCAAACATAGGTGGTTGGAGAATGTCTTGGTTGCAGAACGTACACAGAGTATGTGGGACAGTGTTGTCAAGTATGTTCAGAGTGCAAGGGCAGGAAAAGTTCCACAGCCACAGAATAAATCCTTTGAAACTGTACAAGAGTTTGTTGCAGATCCCTTTACGACTGCAAAAGTCGCTTTCTTCCTATCAGTAGCCAAGCAAGTGACACCGTTTTTGACACTCTATCAAACCGACAAGCCTATGCTTCCTTTCCTGGCTACAGACCTGTACAGCATGCTTGGGGGATTAATGAGAAGATTTATTAAGACCACTGTTATCAGTGAAGCCAAAACCCCATTGAAGCTTACAAAACTTGACCCTGCTGACTCCAGCATTCATGCCTCTCATTCCAAGATTGACCTGGGGTTTACAGCTGACAAGAAGATCAAGGAGTCGATTGCAAAGTCCACAGTTTCAGAGAAAAGAGTGCTTCAGTTTCAGATGGAATGCAAGGAGTTCCTTATGAAAGTAGTTTGCAAACTGATTGCCAAAGCACCAATTCAGTATTCCCTTGTAAGGAATATAAATTGCTTAGATCCAAGAAACATGATGAGTGACCATGATGTTTCCATCACAAAATTCAAGAGAGTTTTGACTACCCTTGAAAATGCCAAGAAAGTCCCGGAAGGTGAATGTGATTCCCTTTTGGAACTATTTAGACAATTCATTATGGAAGTCCCCTCTTCTTCTCCGTCGGAGTTCAAAGACTATGATCCTAACAATGATAGACTTGATTCCTTTCTGTATCTTCACATGGGACAGAAGCGATCCTACCAATCATTGTGGAAAGTAGTCTCAGAGCTACTGATATTATCACATGGCCAGGCCAGTGTCGAAAGAGGATTCTCAGTCAATAAGCAACTGGAAGTCGAGAACCTCCAAGAGCGCTCCTTCATTGCTCAAAGGCTGGTACAAGACCATGTACAATCTGTGGGAGGTGTCCTTGCTGTTTCAATCAACAAACCACTTCTTTTGTCAGCTGCAGGAGCTAGGCAGAAGTATTTATCATATCTTGATGAACAAAAGAGGAAGAAAACCTCTGAGGGTGTAGAACTGAAGCGAAAGGAGCTAGTCGATGAACTTGACGAACTTAAAAAGAAAAGAAGGCGTTTAGACAGTGATGTTGACAATCTTGTTAAATTGGCAGACGAGTTTGCACAGAAAGCAGAGGACACTGGGAAACTTGTGTGGATTACAAAGTCAAATAGTTTGAGGAGAACTGCAAAAGAAAAGGAGATAGCTCGCAAAGACCTTGAGTGCAAAATTGCGAATGTTGTGGATGAACTAAAAAAGGCATAGACTTTTAGCTCGACTTAAGCTCGGCACAATCGCTACTATGATAAGGTGAACATTCTTTTATTTTGCAGTTGGTGGAGTCCTTGAAAAATAAAAAATATGTCCTTGAAAAGTCCTTGAAAAGTCCTTGAATTTTTAGTCCAAAAAAGGGTACGAACCCTGGATATAGTTTTCACAGGTTATTGAGCTTAAAATAGAAAAACAGCTGTCTGGCATTTTCCCTTGTCTTTTTGTTTATGGAAGATGGAAAAAAATCACCCACCAGTTATATTTTGAAACACTGCCGAAGAATGAATCCATATTTGTGGCAATGAGAAAAGAAAAACAATCAAAGATCAGTTTAATTTGATGCTTCAGAGTTACTTTACTTGTCATAGCTCTGAAATTTTGTCTGCATTTTGGCTTAGTCATTGGCAGCCTACTATTTTGAGCCCAGCTGTTTGTTGTTTAAGTTGAATATTAACCCTACGTACATTAATGTACCACTGATTGATGGTGGTCCAGGAAAAGTACACTTTCAAATTAACATTGAGATAAACTTGAAGTTGATTCATTTTTAAGAGTAAGCTGCATTGCAGACCAGAAATCTTAACTGGCAGGTACGTTTGAGTATTTGCCTATAATGTTGTGTTAAAACATATTGCAATAATATTGCACATATTAATTAACCTTATATATATTCATTTTTGTGCATGCACTTGTACCAAAGTATAGTGATATGTAAGGAATGCATTGAGTTCATTTCTACATCTTGACAAAGTTGAATTATAACTGGCTTTAGTAATACACACCATGTTCAGCCAGCTCCAGATCTTTCAACATCTATCTTTGGATAACTGCTTTGTGTGGTATGGAGTCAGTTGGCAGGTCATTGATCCTTAAGCATGGCAGATTTCTCAAATGTTTCTGATAGCAAGTTTAGGACTCCACCATTGATCATGTATTCAGATTTATAATAAACTTCAAGACTATAGTTGTAAAATTTGTATTGTTTTATTGTCAACTGACTTCACATCACTGGCCTAGTTATACTTAGCATTTGAGAGCCCTCATGATGCTTTTTCAACACTAGTTGATGCAGAAGGCCAATTATATATATATAAGCTACTTATTATTGCATTGTTATAAAATATATTGTTTTATTGTAATACTTTTAATGGCAACATATCTGCTTTGTACTGCATTGTCCTAATAAAATGGAAAGTTGGAGTTACATTACTTCTTGGCTTACACAGAGAGGGTTTCATCCTTATCTTGTAGACAAATCAATATGTATTAAAAACCTTCCTCAAACATACTGGAATTCTTATATATATTAAATTAGCTTGTCTCAGCTATTATTAGCGATGTAATATGTGAGAAGTTTGATGCGAAATCTTTTGTTTAAGGAAGGTTTATCTTACAATTAAAAATTACTACTGTTGGTATAGCTTCAGTACCAAGGAAGGCCTATTTGATGAAAATCAGAGCTCCCAATGGTGGAAGAGCTGAAAATATTCAAAAATTGGGAATTCAATAATCCCAAACAATTGTAGATATTGGGACTAAGATATTCTTGAATTCCCATTTCAAGTTATGTTTGGGTTTTAATTGGTAATTTTCAAATAACCCAACATAAAACAATTTGAATTCCCAATTTGGAAAGTGGAAATTGCTATAAATTCCCTTTTTGTTTCCCATGAAAATCCCATTTTTGAAGGCGATTCCCAATTCTGGGATATTGTAGAATACCCAAAAGTGGGAATCTACAATACCCAACAAGATGGACATTGGGAACAGTCTCACATTTCCAATTTAGGCAATGTTTGGGTTTTTCTTGGGATTTTTTTAGAAACCCATTAATATCCCATTTAATTACCAATAAGGGAATATGCCATTTTTTCCTGTGTTAGCACCGTAGTACTCGGTACAGACACTCACCACGGATTGTTTAGTGTGCTAGTACGCTAGTACTGTAGTACTTGGTCCGGACAACTCATTACAGCTTGTTCTTCATTTGTTTAGTGCACATGTATGTTAGTACCTTGGTACTCGGTACAGACTCTCACATCGGCATGTTTAGTGCGCTAGTACGCTAGTACTGTAGTACTTGGTCTGGACAACTCATCATGGCTTGTTCTTCATTTGTTTAGTGTGCGTGTATGTTAGAACCGTAGTACTTGGTGCAGACTACTCATCTTATCAACTGATCTTCTTCTTAACTGATTATTTCATTAATGAATAATTCCTCAGCACTGATGTAGATGAAGAGATAAAAGAAATATAAAGTTTTCGGGCTTATAATGGGCAAATACACCCACTTCGAAAGAGGAGGATAAGTTTGCGTAATTCAAAGAACAATGGGAAGTACAATCTTGAATTTCAGATTGTAAGTGAAGAGAATAAGCCTGTTCTTGGAGCATCTGCTATTCAGGGTATGGAACTTATTACTGTTAACATGCAGAATATTCTGACAGTTGATGAATTTGCTAGTAGAGAGACACTGGGTTACACAGTTAGTCAAGTTGTTGCACAATTTAAAGATGTGTTTGAGGGTGAGGGTATGCTGATGGGCAAGCTGCACCTTCATGTGGACCAGTGTGTACCTGCAGTTCAACTTCCAGCTTGTAAGCCACTGAAGGAGAAGTATCAGGCAGAACTGGAGAGCCTGGTTGAGAAAGGTATCATTACGAGAGTCTCAGAGCCAACCGATTGGATATCATCCACAGTGGTGGTCATGAAGCCCAATGGAAAGATCCGTCTCTGTCTTGATCCAAGGCCTTTAAATAAAGTGCTGAAGAGGAACCATTATCCCATGCCAGTTATTGATGATCTGTTGCCTGACTTATGTAAGGCTCGAGTCTTTTCAGTGAAAAATGGCTTCTGGCATGTGCAGTTAGATGATGAAAGCAGCAAGTTGACAACTTTTGCAACACCGTGGGGGCAATTCCGTTGGCTGCAAATGCCTTTTGGCATAGCACCTGCACCAAAGGAGTTCCAGCGCAGACTTAATGAGGCACTTGAAGGACTTGATGGAGTCAGAACCATTGCAGATGACATTATTGTCTTTGGTGTTGGTGACACAGATGATGAAGCCATGGTAGACCATGATCGTAAATTGATGGCTTTGTTACAGCGTTGTCGACAGAGATACATCAAGCTGAACAAGGACAAGATGAAGTTCAAACTAGCCCAGCTGTCATATGTTGGCCATGTTATTTCGGCATGTTATTTAAGACCCAGCCAAAGTTGAGGCAATACTAAACATGCCACCACCTACTGACAAGCAAGGCCTTCGATGAATTATGGGGATGGTAAACTACTTGCAGAAATTTGCACCTGGGTTGTCAGAGCATACCACTCCTATCAGAATCTTGCTTAAAGATGATGCTGAATTTGTTTGGGAGGAAAGTGTCGAGGGTGAGTGCTTCAAGCCTGTTAAAGCAGTGATAGGTTCTGCACCTGTTTTAAAGTACTTTGACCCAAGTGTAGAGGCTGTATTGCAGTGTGATGCTTCTCAACATGGTCTGGGAGCTTGCCTGATGCAGAATGGGCAACCAGTTGCTTATGCTTCTCGTTCTCTAACAGAAACTGATTGCAATTATGTTCAGATGGAAAAGGAACTTTTGGCTATAGTTTTTGGCGTCGAGAAGTTTGAGTCTTATCTTTATGGCAGAAAGTTCAAGGTGGAGACTGACTATAAACCGTTGGACTTGATACTTAAGAAGAGTTTGTTGAGTGCTCCTAAGCATCTTCAGAGAATGATGCTGCATTTGCAGAACTTTGATTTTGAAGTGGAGTACAAGAAAGGCACTCTTCTCCATCTGGCCGACACCCTCAGTAGAGCGTACCTTCTGCATGGTCAGATCAAGTGTTCAAAGGAGGATGTCTTTCTTACAGTGAATGTTAGATCTCCTGTTGAGGAAGAAATTGAAGCTGTTGATGCGTTGAGTTTTGTATCAATCAGTCCTCAAGGCCTTGACAGAGTTCAGCGTGCAACCGAGGCAGATAGTGAAATGGTGCTCCTGAAAACCATCATTCAGACTGGGTGGCCAGACACTAAGGAAGAAGTTCCAGTCAGTATCCAGGGCTATTTCCATTTCAGAGATGAGCTGTCTGTTCAGGATGGTTTAGTGCTGAAGGGTGAAAGATTGGTAGTTACACAGAGTATGAGGGAGGAAATTAAGCAGAAACTGCACCAGAGTCATCTTGGTATTCAGGGTTGTTTGAGGAGAGGAAAAGAAGTGGTTTACTGGCCTGGAATGAACAAGGACATTGAGGATTTCATCTCATCTTGTTCTGTTTGCAAGAGTTACCAAACCGATCAACAGAAAGAGCCAATGATCAGTCATGAAATTCCGAGCAGACCGTGGGAGAAAGTTGGCTGTGATCTCTTTGACTTTGAGGATAAGCATTATTTAGTTTGTGTGGATTACTACTCAGATTACTTTGAGGTGGACAGGATCTTTGGAAAGAAAGGCAAGGAGGTTATTTCAAGGCTGAAGTCTCAGTTTGCTAGACATGGAATACCTGATCAGCTTATAAGTGACAATGGACCACCTTTCAGTTCAAGAGAGTTTCAGGAATTTGCACTAGCCTATGAGTTTGAGCACCTCACAAGCTCCCCTAGGTACCCTCAATCTAATGGCAAAGTTGAGAATGCTGTTAAACTGCTCAAAATATCATGAAGAAAGCCCGTCTTGCAGGAACAGATCCAAATTTGTCTTTATTGGATTATAGAAACACTCCGACTGAGGGGGTTGGAAGCTGTCCTGCTCAGAGATTGTTTGGTTGGAGAACCAAAACTTTGGTCCCAACTTCTTCAAGACTGCTTGTTCCTGGATTGGTACATGGTGTTTCCCACAAGCTAAAGGAGAGGAAAGCCAAACAGGCTTACTACGATGACAGAGGTGCCAAAGAGCTGAACAGATTGAAACCTGGAGATGTAGTGTGTGTGAAGCTGAGACCTAACTCAAAGGAGTGGACAAGGGCTGCTGTTGATAAGGAAGTTGACATTAGGTCATATCAGGTCCGTACAGAATATGGTCGTACCTACAGGAGGAACCGAAGACACCTCAGACAGACCAGAGAGCCGTTCCTAAGAGCACGATTTGTGGAGTCTTCAACCGACCTTGCACAGCAACAGCAACCAAAAGGAGTAGTCCCCAGTGGCAATGTTGCTGCTCCGGAAGTACCAACTAGAAAGCCTGCTTCCGAAGTACCACCAACCAGAAAGTCCGTTGCTGAGGTACCAACCAGTTCTTCTGTCATTCAGCCAGAGTCAACCAGTGTGTGAGCGACTAGATCCAGTGACATAGTCTCAGTCCCTGCTTCTGGAGTCTCTACCAGTGTGCCAGCAGTGACTGTTACCACCACTAGAAGTGGCAGAGTCGTTAAGAAACCAGTCAGATATGACTCTTGAACAGTGATAGGACTTAAGAACATTGAGTAGGACTTTGGACTGTCACTAGGACTTATTTTCTTTCTAGCTAGCATTTCGTATTTATTTATTTATTTTTTTGCCAAGGGGATGTGACGATATTTCGTTTGTTTTACATGAAGTATTCACCCCTGACATAAGAGTGTAACCCTGATGAAAGCGTGTTTTTAGTTGATTAAAAGTTGTGTTCACGTATCGAGTGTTTTCCACCGTTTTCGTTTATCTGTAATCCGTCGCCCAGCCTTCCAACAACGTTACAGATAAAAGAATAAAAAAGCAAAATAAATAGGTCTGATCAAATCAGCTTAATTCTTTTAGTACCTTAATCATCCGTACTAAACAAAAAAACTAAAAAATGATTCCTATTTCGGGCATGGTATACTCGACAACTGTGCAAATCCTTGTAGCGTTGCGCTTTTTCACCTCCAGAAGCTTTCTTCAAGTTATTGGAGATACTCTGAGCTACTCAAAGTCATCTGTGTCCCATATAATCAGCCAAGTTTCACTTGCCCTTACACAGAAACAAAGAAACTTCCTCAAGTGGCCATCGACCGAAGAGGAGATACTTCAAAACGAACACGGTATTTTTTACCAAGGGGGGGTTTCCTGGGGTGATTGGCTGTGTTGACGGCACTTGCATCAAGATTCAGCCACCACATGAAAACGAAAACGATGTTGTCAATCATAAAGGGTTCCATTCCATAAATGTGCAAGCAATTTGCAATCACAAAGGTAGGTAAAATACTCAAATATCACAATTAGTGTTCTATAAAAATTGCAAAATAACCTTTGACCGGGAGGGCTACTCTCCTTATAGAAGGTTTTAGATTAAGATTTCAAGAAACCCAGCTGCTATGGGGTCGCATTGTTGGGAGTTACTAGATTGCAGTTTCACATACTCAGGATACGGGAGTAAAAAAAAAATTTTTTTTGAGTAGGAATTAAGGGTATAAAAAGGAGAAGATCTGAGTCAAAATATTGCTTAACATTTAGGTTCACACATTCTGTTCCCAACTGACAACTTTTTTGAAAACAAAAATAAATGAAAATCATTGGGTTCAAATGTTATAGGTGGAGTTGGTTTACAAACACACATATGGAAAATTAACCAAAATTATCACACCACTATTTGTAAATATATTGCACAGCTAATGGCCAACAGAGATTTCAAAATGATGCAGTCTCCCAAATTTCAAAACACAGATTAAACAAATAATGAAAAGTTTTCTGAGTAAACTAAATATTTGTATCAGTTACCCCAGTTCATCATAGACACAATTATTGTCATTTCTCTTTGCAGTAAATTATTGTTATAAACCGAGATTAGATTTTCTACATCATAGGTAAGAAATGGTCACATAACTTATTTGCTGTTACATTTTAGGCATGTTCACCAACGTTGTAGCACGATGGCCAGGCAGCACCCATGACAGCTTCATATTTAGGGATTCAAGAATTAGCTAACAACTTAATATCCAACACCGGTCCCTGAAAGATGGTTTACTGTTGGGTGACAGTGGTTACCCTTGCAAGCCATACCTGATGACCCCTCACCCAAATCCAGTCACTGACAAGCAGCAAGAGTTCAACAGTGCCCACAAAAGAACAAGAGTGGCAATAGAACAAGCCTTTGGCTGGTGGAAGCGAAGGTTCCATCTGCTTCATTCTGAGATCAGAATGAAGCCAGAAAAAGTGTTCATCATCATTGGAGCATGTGCAATTTTACACAACATTGCAATTCTGAGAAAGGAACCTGTGGATGGCTATGCTGAGGCTGATGATCAACCTAATCTTGTTTGCTTCTGTGGTCCAGAGGATGACAACGTCATCCAAGACCACATCTGCAACACCTTTTTCTGACAATTTTTAATCTTTGTATTTCTGCCTTATGCAATCAGTTTTGCTTTTAATTTAACTTCCCATAAAATATAAAAATTCATATATGAATTTAAGGGGTTTCTGGTTGAAAAAACACATTAAAATAAGTTTGACTCAAGAATCTGTTTTATTATGTCAAAATACATTTTGAGAACAAAATACATTGTGTATGTTTTATAATAAATTATACAAGAACAACATTTGCCCAAAATATTTCTTTTAGAGGACTTCTTACACTATTCCTCATTTAAAATGAATCAGCATTGGCAACTACAAAATTTGCATTGAATGCAGTTGCAAAGGTTTGTTTGGCTTTGACCTGTTGTGCATGTCCTCAAGCACCTCAATAATCTCTTTGCTGGCAATACTCGGTGACTTTGGAGGCCAACCACCTCCAGTTATCTTGTTCTCCCTCTTGAATTCTGCAAATTCTTTCTTGGCAATGCTATAGAGATTTTTCCACTTGTTTTTACCTCCTTGACTCTTCACTTGGCTGTTCTGACCGCATTTACTGCTTGGGTTATTTCTTCCCATAGCATTTGTTTCTATTTGTTGGTCACAGCATTCACTAATTTGGATTGGATTAAGTCAAGATTTTTTTTGACATTATTGGTGATGACTTCAATCTCGTAAGCTGAAAAATTGTGCAGTCTTTTTCTTTCTTTCATTTGGCTTCCACTTCCAAGTGCACTCTCCCTTTCCACCATTTTTTCCCCTCCAATTTTTTTTTCGCGTATAGCCGCGTAGCTCTTAACAACCAGTTTGACTGGTTTAATCTCAGCTTAATCATGGGATAGTTAATAAAGGGATAAATCTGCTTTCAGGAACGTTATTTTAAACCTAGATTAGCTATCCTTGAGATAAGAAATTTAATCATTGATTAACCTCTGATCAAGGGATAATTTAATTGGCTTTTGAACAACGGGGCATGAACTCTTAGAATAGAAAGCAGTATAGAGGAAACGTATACTGATATTGGGGTGTAAAGGGTTAAAAAGGTTTCCTTGATTTCTTTTGTTTTCACATGAAATGATGTGAGGACATTAAGGCATACCCAGTGTTACATTATGCATTACCTAAGTATCTACAACTTGAGAAAGTCCAGAGGAGAGCTCTCTTGTGCATTTTCCCAAAGATATCACATGCAAATGCCCTTCAGCTTGCCAGAATAGACAACCCACATGATCATTTAAAAAACTGACTTTGCCAATCTTTCAGTCAACAGCTAACAACACATCTAGCAAGATCCATTACCTAATTCCACCCTCAAACAAGTCACCATATAACCTCAGACAGAAACAGGAATATCAACAGCCATCCACCGAAACAAAGAGAGTGGCTGACTCGTTCATTTATAAGTGTATAATTAAACAATTCAATGAATTTTTATACTTTTTTATACCTGGGATAAATTAATAGTTAAGTTTTTTGTGTTTTATATGATTTTTCCCCACAATTTGGTGTTAATTCATGCAATTCAGTTGTAAGACTGCAAGGTGATGTTAATAAAACGAGACTGATCAATAATGCCAATGTTTTTTGTTAAATTCTACTGTTTATGTAATGATTGCATCAAATTAAACCTTAACTATAGTTGGGATACTCAATCATTCTCTCTTTCTCAACACTACAAGGAAACAGTAACCACAACATTGTTATCGTTTGTGATGTCACTGAGTATCAAAATGTTCTCTGGATTGTGCAAAGATTAAGTAACTTTAAACAAATTAATTTTCACAAATAAACTTTGCCATTGTGGGAATAAAAAATTGTCCCCTTATTTCTACAATTTATATTTTTTCAAACAGGGCTTTAACACTGATAATGGAAACATACATACACCGTGGATTCATATTTACAGGTGTTCATGTGCTCTTGGCTAGCTTGAGTGCTATTATGGGTGGGTTGCTTGTCAGAAGTTAAACTATAACATAAATTTTCAAAAATTACTTTTAATGTAATGATATTATTAAAAGGGCAAATTTACTGTCACAGACGAACTAAATTTACAAAATCATTTACATATAACATGTTGGCAGCCAAGAATCTCACTAGAATTAGTCCAAAATTTTAGAAAAGCTTGACCTTTTGAATGATTGGTTGAGTGTCAGTATGAGTCTTCTAAGTGAGAATATCAAAGAGTTTCCTTTTAATTTCCTTTTTTCCACTTAATGTTTTGAAGAATTTCTTACACATTGAACCTCATGATATTCAGGGACACAAATGAGAGATTGTGGCACAAGCTATACCATTATTATGGCATACTGTTTTGGTTACCATTTCTTTGCAATGTTGAAAACGAGGGAACGATTTTATGGATCACAAACACTTTTTGGTTTATTGTTCCTCTACAAACAATACTAATTACAGTTGAAATTTTGTGTATGCTACGCTATGTAACATTTCATAATGTTGCTTAATGCAGCATGTATTTAGACTGTTTCCTCAGTAATACCACTGGCAAAGCAGAACTTATATTTCATCACACCACACATTGTGCAGCTTCACCGTTGGGAAGTTATTCTACAGCATTGTGGCAAATGTAAGTTTTGTATTGGGTAGTTTTCATCATTATTTCCATTGTAATTTTCCTAAGCATGTTTGGTGTTAAGTATATTTATCACATAAACTGCGATGTTATACAGGGATTTCCGGCCCTGAGAAAAGCCGTAACAACACACGTGAAAAAATATGTTGATATAGCCAATCAGCCGCTGACACATCATTCACCTTTGGCGCCTCTTGTTCAGGTTGATGAAGGAACGGTAAAGCCTTCATGATTCTCAATACAAGGTAGTTTGTCAGAACCTTCTTGAATTATGCCCGCTAAAACATGAAAAAATCTGTATCACTGGAAGACAGTGAGATTCCAATTTTTTTTTAGAAGGGGAAGAAAACCAAAATACCTAAAGAAAAACCGAAAGTTATGTATTCAGTGGCTTTGGTGTTGGCATTTTTCTCGGCTGAGAATGAAAATTGAAAACTTGAAGATTTGCCACTGGCTGATTTTGGCCATTTACCTGAAAGACTTCTTCTGTCAGTAAGGACAAAGTCATTAAATGATAATTTTGTAAATTGAAAATTACAACCATTGTTGTTTTTGTAATCATGACTCAACACATTTTTCCATCTAAAGATTTAGTGCCAACACACTCTACAATCCCTGTTATTCAGGGATTGCCAATTCATCTATTTTCATTCATTAATGAAGTCGGCTTTTCTTCTCAGTAAAGGGCTATTGTGTTCATATGTTAAACAAAATAATACATGGTTGCCTGTAGATGTAGAATTTCTCTTCTTGTGTTCAACTTGACATCTCACTTGTACGCCAGTGATTTACACACTTGCAGAGAAATTCCATATGTACTCGTGCCCATGCATTATTCTCTATTTAGCTTACTTTACATTGTAACAAGTTTTCCCTCACTATTTTGTTTGTAGTTTTAACTGATCCGATCGATGGCAACTTGTGTGAGCAATTGTGGAGATTAAATATATTGTCAAGTCACATTAAAAACTGTCTAAGTGATTTGCTGAGAGTTAGTCACCCATAGCAGCCACAGATTTTATAATCCAAAAAAAAGGCTAAAAGTTCATCTAATGCAATCTGCACAAACAGGACAACTTTTTGATACTCAGTGAAATCAGAAATGATAAACTGTGACACATTTGCAGTACCACTGTTATGGTTACTGTTCACTGAGCTACCCCCTCTTGGGTTTGCCCAGTTTAAAATTCAGTTGTTTCTCAGTCTATGAAATGGTATTCCCACAGGACATTTGCTATGTTGTACAATTTCATTGGCTTAAATATGATCCCTTGGGATATGCAACTTATATGTTGTGACGTCATTGGTTCAACTGGAAATGACAAAAATGCTTCACCATTGCATGTGTTTTTGACCGTTAATTCTTTGCAGCTGATTTCTCTGCCCTGTTTTGTGGGAGAGTCTTCTTAAGGGCATAAAATCAATACATATATTTCAAGTTTGCATGTTGAAGTTATCACCGCTTTCAAAGTTTTTACATGGCAGATGGAGGAAAAAGTTGTGGTGTTTGTGCTTTTCTGAACAAAAAGCATTGTCAACACCTCCAGTACAAGCCAATTTCATACAACAGTCATCACCATGTTCAAGTTATGGGCCACTTACAGCAGGAAGATCAAAAATCAAATGAGATCAATCCAATATTTAACTTGGATTGGTGTACTCCAAGCAAGGAGGTTCTTGCCACAGTAAAATGGAATACCTTAGAGATTATGTATGAGAAACGATTACTAATCTTAGCGCATCAGGCTTATTATAATCTTTTGCCACGTCCTATGAGCCGTCACTTTGAAAAGTATGTAAGTAGCTACGACTTCAGGAGGAAAATGACATTTAAGTTACCTAGACCTAAGACCGATATGGTCAAGAAATCATGCTCATACAAGTCAATTACTCGGTGGAACGCTCTGGAAAATCAAATGAGATCAATTCAAGACGTTGACGCTTTTAAAAAGTCACTCAAGTGTATTTTTAAGCCACGTATGTTATAATGATGTACTATGTAGAATTTTTATTGTTGAAAATATGTAGAAATCTTACACTAGTCTTCTTATAATTAGTTAGGAATTTAGTTTTATTGGATTTAGTTAGGAATTTAGTTTTATTGTCCGTACACGACCACATCAGCTTTTGCTGAATTTTTTATCGTGTTTAAATAAATGCTGTTGTTGTTGTTGTTGTTGTTGTTGAAGTATCGCATCAATTTCTGTTCACAATTAAGACCAATTGCCTATTGTGGGCTGCAGGGCTTTGGCATACATTTCAGCCCCAACAATTTGGAATGCAAAGCCCCTTGTGACAGCAATTAAATGCATCTGTCAATGGTGACAGTATCAGTGAGGCCCATTGCCTATTGTGGGCTGCATGGCTTTGGGATACATTTCAGCCCAAACAATTTGGAATGCAAAGCCTGTTGTTACAGTGATTAAATGAATCTGTTGAAGGTGACAGTATCAGTGAGACCCATTGCCTATTGTGGGCTGCATGGCTTTGGGATACATTTCAGCCCAAACAATTTGGAATGCAAAGCCTGTTGTAACAGTGATTAAATGAATCTGTCGATGGCAACAGTATCAGTGCGAACCATTGCCTATTGTGGGCTGCATGGCTTTGGGATACATTTCAGCCCAAACAATTTTGAATGCAAAGCCTGTTGTAACAGTGATTAAATGAATCTGTTGATGGCGACAGTATCAGTGAGAACCATTGCCTATTGTGTGCTCTGTGGCTTTGGGATACATTTCAGCCCAAACAATTTGGAATGCAAAGCCTGTTGTTGCAGCAATTCAATGAATCTGTCAATGGTGACAGTATCAGTGTGACCTGTTACCTATTGTGGGCTGTATGGCTTTGGAACACATTTTACCCCAAACAATGTGAAACACAAAGTCCATTGTGGCGGCAATTAAATTAATCTTTTGGTTGCCACAACATCACTGAGCCTTGACAGTTGGGTCATATTAAAAATTTTGCTTTACAGCATACTTTCCCTGTACCACAACCCTCTGTTCGTCATGCATCTTCAAAAGCTGTGGTAAGCATTAAAAGTATGTGCAACTACAGATTGACTGTAAGAAGTATTACGCGAGGACCAAAAGGTAAACGATCAAGAAATCGTAAATCTTCTAGGATACAAGTTAAGAAAATTATGTAAAAGCTGCAGAGAAGAAAGCTTCACTAACACTTAAATTACTTTTTCACCAGTTTAGAACATTGATTTACTAAAAAAGTGCTGTTTACAACTTCTGCCCAAACAAAAAACAAGTGGTCTCATTGAATATGTTATGCATCGAAACATGGATCACATACAAAAAATCATGGCTCAGAAATAGAGAAATAGAGAGTGAGAGCAGAACTCAGTATGACAACTGTGACCAGTCAGATTGGTTCAACAGAAATTGTACATAAAAGCCTGATGCACCAAATGACACATTTCAAGTTCAGCCTATATGGGGATATTGAGAAAAACCCTTGTCCTGGTGCTCAAAGACACTTTATTAATTATTGTTTGACACAACCAGGCAAGTTTTTTGGGGCACTTGACTCTTTTCTTGAACTTGCTTTTGCTATTCTTAAGGATTCTCTACCAGAGATCAATTGCGATGTGTTTTTTTCAAATTATACTAGATGCATGTTTACAGTTAGAAAACTATGATGAACAGACAGATATAGCTATGGTCCAAGAACCTGCTTGGGCTAATTTGAGAGAATGCTGCAACTTGTTTGCTACAATTTCTGCTCATGCTGCATTTAGTGATATATTTACATTGAATGCAGTTGGTGTGATGATAGAAGATTTAAAACATCTTTTTCTTATTCAAGTGACAAATTGAACACTTTGATCTGACTGTAACAACACAGTTGTAAGCAAATCCAGTATATTTGTACTGAAACATAACCTCTTTGCACTTGCTTCAAAATCAATCATTTGAACATTATATTTCTGGGAATATATTATCAAATAGCAGTAGATTGTTTGCAATTTTTGTCAGAAGGATTCTGAAGATGTCTCGATGCTGTAACACTCTGTTTTGCTTCCAATACTTCTAATTGTAGAATTATCATCAAATTGTATTGATGAAATAGTCCACTGCTCCTCCCATGCTCTTCCCATGGTCAAATGAACCGCTCTTGGAAATAAACCCTTCTCATGCAGCTCCTCAAACAAAGTTTGGGCAAACTTGTCACAGATTTAAGCATTTAGGAATTCCACCTCAGACACCAGTTGATTCTTATTTTTTCAAACACATCAGCCCTAATCAAAACAACAAAACAAAGTTCACACATGTTTGAAACCTTTCTTGCCAAGAGATTTAATATCTTGTTTCATGCTCAATTTATGATGAGTAGATTGGGCATACAGTGTGCAGAATTATTTTGTCTTTCCCAAGCTTTTCATTGTGAACTTTCGTTTGATGACAGAAAGTCAAAGAAATATCACTGTTTGCTCCAGAGAAATAACACAATGCGGGTGAGAATCTTCCCACCTGAAATTTCAAAAGAACATTTACATAAATTCAGATGGCAGCGGAAAAGAAGTGCAAAAATGAAGACGAGCCACTACAGTTAAAAGAACTTGACCCTTCATGAGATGACAGATGACATACACGCTATGAATGCAATGCAGTATGGTAGCATTATTACACTTCGAGAAAAAAAGATGGCTGACAGGAGTTAAATTGGGTAAGTTGGAGCATTCATTTCATAAGGAACACATCACCTTTGTTTATCATCTATGATAGTAAATGGTTTTTAGTGATCAAATGTATTTGTTTTTCGAAATAAATTATCAATTATTGTCCATATGATTGATTTATATGCTGCATAGATGTATGACCCATTTTCACAGTTTCTCTTTGTAATTTGACAAGCCTAGAGTTTTTGGCTCGTAGTTTCTTTAATATTCAATAGAAATATTGAAATAGTGTGTATATAACTCTTCAGAGTTTACTCTATCACGTAGTACAAATGCCTCCCAGTGCTCCCCATGGGAAATGTGTGTTTTCTTCATTTAAAGTTATTGCCTTTTTTATATTTGTAGTTAGTTGTGATGAAGCATCATCATCTTTGGAGCAAGGAAACACTCTTGGGAAGCCGCCTTCTAAGCAGTTACTTAGAGTAAATTCTAGGAGAAGTCTATTTGGGGACCATCTAAAGAAAGTATATGAAACTAAGGATATTAAAGAGCTGTCATGTAGTTGGTCTATAGAAGAAGTTGCATTGGTACAATATATATGCTTATAGTGGCCCGAAGCATGTCCTGACCAATGGCCAAAGCACAAAGACAACACATTTTGAACGATTGCACATTATCTGTGAATAAGTTGACAAATTCAAATCAAACAGGTAAGCTCAGTGTAGTATGTTACAAAAAACATACAGTCCAGGGAAAAGATCAAATTTTTATTGCAGAAAATAAGAGTGATAGAAAGAAATACAATTATTCTGTGGATGGATTCAGGTTAATTTTTAATTTTTGAAACTATACATCTTTGAAGGATATAACTCACTTTGACAATGTTTTTTTTTTCTTGGAGGGTCATGTAGAACAAGAGTTTAAAAGCACCTAAGCCAAAAATTCCTAACTCTTTCTGATACAGAGGAAGCACTTGATATTGAGTATATAGAAGCGCAGTCAAAACCGTTACTGACTCCACAAGAAAAAAAGCCATGTCAACAGTACTATGGAAGCACTTTGTCACCAATATTTTGTCAATCTCCTGGAGTTCTTGAAAACCCCAGTGTTGGTGAAAGTCTGAATGTGTTTGTGGCACATTTCAAGTTGTCAAGATGCAAGGGAATGAAGGAACAGTTTTTAAATTACCTTTTAAAATTATGGTGGAGATGTATGGTGTAGACTTTTTCAAATTTATTCAAAGGGACTTTGTCAGTGTTAGTCCAGATGGCATGAGAACGCTATTTGAAGTGGCCTAGCACAATACTATCCATGATTTGTGCAAGTGTTTCACAGAGCAACCTGGTAGTAGTGCAAAAACTTTGAGTATGACTAATGCCTTATCACACAGTCTCTGTAATGTATAAATGGGTAAATGTATGACCATTACACTTAGTTACTGGAAATCCTAGTGGTGAGCAAGGTTACAATTGGATAGAGAATCTGACCAGAATGCAGGTTTTGGGTTCAAATTCAATCTCTATTATTCTTCATTATCGGTGAGACTTGATGTATCTCTCATTCCAACTGTTGTTTCCTCAATAAGATCAATCTGACTCTACATGTAGTACTTATGTCATTGGGTTGAAATTTCTTCATATAACAGCAAATAAAGAGGTGAAAACTACTCAGTTGACTTATGTATGAACTAATGTTCCAAGAAACATGGATGTGGAGTATGCTGAGGGAGAATGTACTACTCAAGATTTAGAAGAGTATCACCAAATTACTCCTACTACTGTGCAAAGACAAAAACAGAACCCTGGAATGCATAATCCTTTAAAGGTTTGTATTATTCGCTAAAAATGATGATCAATTGAGCATATCAAAATGGAGTACACATTTATTCATGGCAACCACTTAAAATCTACATGTACCCCTAGCATTGAAACCCACTACTGCAATTTGTATCCCAATAGAGTATTAAGAGTATTCCTTTTCTTTAACAGAGCAAAATCAACATTGCCAGCTTGAGTGTTGGGCAAATTCAAAGGCCTATCTCCAATTTTGGATTTACCCGCACAGTTAATGTTCAGGTAATTAAATGTCTATAAAATGATGTTGCATAGTTCTAAAAACATCAATACCATGGAGAGAATTGTAAATTCTGAGAGGGAGTGGATTAAAAGAAAACAAACCACAGTGTTTGTGTGGAGGGTATTTTTTGGAACTACACATTGGAAGCTATGACAATAGCACAAGCAAAGCAAAGTCTCAAAAATTAATAGTTATTTAGCGGCAAGCTATTTATTTGCAGATAAAAGCCCTGAAACAAGCAAAAAATAGCAACCCATCTGGCAGATGGTGGATAAAGGCTGATGCCTGTGATGTCCGAAAAGGATTAATGGATAGTATGAAAGAGGAGTGGTCAGGAGATGAAGGATCAGATGGATTAAGGAATATGCATAAAGAGTACCAGTTAAGATGTAACTCTGTGAAAGAGTTTGGAAAGACTGACCAAACCATAATGGATGATCTAAGGAAAATGAAAGAATTGTTGTTGAGGGATTTGGAATTTTTGGTTGAGGGAGAAATGAAGTCAAGAGGGACACACAAGAGATTTGAATAGTAAATGCAATGCTGAAGCAACACTCATAAAATTGTCATGGGATCTGACTGGCTTTTAAAGAGCTCTTAAAACAGACTAAAAAGTTTCAGAACTCCCTTGCTCTTTTTCTAGAAGCATCTATAAAAGAGACTGTGATGAATATAATTGTGCCTTTGAAACAAGAGTTCCTCTTATATCTAAAAGGACTGTATTCAAAGAAAAGATCTGCAGCAAGCCACTTGCTGATATTTATGATAGCAGATGAGTGCAGAAACCAAAAGCCTTATGCTGTTCCTGTACAATTCATGTAATAAAAGTCTATCACAGATTCAAAATTAGGAGAATTGGAATTGGAGGTTGAATGTACAATGAAGAGCTTACGCTACACAACTATGCATCACATGCTTCGTTGCACCAACATGTATTACCATATTATCGCATGGACCTTTGTATACTTTACACCTTTACACACCTTGTACATATTTAGTGATTGCAAGCCTTAAATATTCAGTTTTGGACATGTAACAGAGATGTTAGCACTAAGGGATGGTTGTTGCAGGTAAACTGTTTTTATACATTTTTTTATTGCAATCTTTCATACATTTTGTCCATTCTTTATAATAATGCTGTTTTACACTGTATGCCTTATCAACCAAAAACATCCAAACAAATTCAAAACATAATTATCTAGAAGGAATGTTTGAATTGACAATATTACAAATCATGGCACAAGGGATCTCAACTCTAATGAAAATTAACAATAATTAATTATGCTTGAATTTTGAATATTGGTACTGCAAGCATTAATTCATTATTCTCTTATTTACAGGATTTCAACAGATGGTGAGTTCAACTCTGAAAACTATAGGACAAAAAAAAGCAATTTCAGTGATTTAGGTGGCAAAGAATGCCAAAAACTAGGCCAAGAGCATGAGCACAGCTGTTATTCAGACACTTTGCTTCTGATAGACATGGTATGTATTTTTTAAGTTGTGACCAGTGTAATTGCCCTTATTTACTCACTGATGTCACATCAAAACTTTCAATATTGTGCAATGTAAAGGATCATGTACTTGTACTTCCAAAACAGTAACATTAATGCAAATGAGATATGGCTGCCTATTTGATTGTTTACAACGTACAGCAGTACAAAGGAGTAATAAAACTCTAATTTTGATGTTATTAGGTAACCCTTTGGAGCACACACAGCCATTCCAATTGAAGATCTTCAGTGGTTACATGAGTTTATGAGTGATGTTAACAACCCTGTACCCTTAAATAATGCCCTGTGCATTATGAGACAAAGGCTTTTTCCATTCCACTATGATCCCTATACATGGGTAAAGGAAGATGGGGGGCAGCACTTGAAATAAAGAAATCTGTGATGACAATCTATTTGTACCAATTTCAAATAGCTAGGCTGAATTTACTACCACATGATCCTGCTAATTTTTCAAAGTTCTTTTACCAGCCAGAAAGGGACAGTGACACAAGTGAGTTTATATATCACAGAGAGGACCACAATCACTTGCTAAAGCGCATCACAACATGCCTTAGGGAAGGCCTCATTCCTGGAATAAACCAGCAGTATCTGAGGGATGCACTGCATGACCCCCAAACAGGACTGACATATGAAGCCCTCACTGGTAAAAACAAACAGTTTGTCCCTGACTGCGAAACAATATTTTCCCCTGGTGTAATCAACTTCCTTGAACTCCTAGGCTATGCAACTGATGCAGCAGTACTAAGGTCAATTCATAGCCGGAACAAAGCAGTAGATGGAAGAGGACTTTCAGAGGCACAGAGATCTATCTATCTTCAAGACATGAAGAAGTGATTATTGGATGATTGGGTTCCATGGCATAGATGGAATTCCAACCACTCACCAATTGATGTTAATAGGTATGAAGAGGCTGTTCAAAAAGCCTGTACCCCAGACATTACACCATTTTTGCTATAGTAATGACATACTTTTTAAATACGCTAACCAATTTATGTATACAGTAGTATTGTACTGGAATGCATATTTGTAATTTGTCATTTCACATGTATTTCTCAACTATTACGTCAATGTGATACAATATGTAATGCTATGCACAAAATTGTCAGAGTACTGAAGAACTCCCAATTCAGGAGCAAAAAGTAAAGAAAATATTAAGGTGTGGTAATTTGGGCAACAAACTCATGTAACATCGTTGCATTTCAAGTTTCATAGCAAATGCAGCACATAATACCAACCCAAGCGCAACACGTTTTCATTTCTGCAAAAGCAGAAAGTTCTTCTACCTCATGCAACAAAAACAATCAATTTTGTTGCACACTGGGTAGAAATATGAGCAACATTTGCTCTCCAACCTGCAAAGCAGTGTTGTTGTGCAATTTTGTTTTCTGTATTACTGCAGCTTTATATGTTCTTATGACCATTGTCAATGCAAGCAGAAAGAAACTGACCAGATATATTTTCATATTGCAGACCAAGGGTATCTGTGGGCTAACAAGAGAGGTAGCTGTGGGCCTTCTTGCAAACCTGGAGAGCAGGGGATTGAGGAGAGTTCAGTTTGTTACAAGGGGTCTTCCCCCTCAACACCTGTGGACATTAGACAGGTGCCAAAATAAGGACAGAGACTTTGCCTTGCCAAGTTTCAACAAACCCTCTGGTCTTTGTGTTGCTAAAAGATTAGACAAAGCCAACGTTTCCAGAAGAGCAGATCCAGGTGTATTTGTCACAAATAGGGCCTTGCTGCCGCAAAAAGGCCAGTTAACAGTAAGGGCACAGTTCCACAGAACCCCAGTAGCTCTACCACTAAGCCCACCATAGAAATGCCCAGAATGCTTCTTTATCAGGAATTTTTATTAGGCGAACACAAACAAGCAGATAATTATTTTTAATAATTCTAGTGGATAGGAAAAGAAACAATTGTTGATGTTAACAACTAGACTAGTCTAGTCCAATATACATGCACAATGTACGAAGAACATGCAATGTGCTTGCAACTGGACATGTCTAGGTTGCATTTTATACACTTGATTTATTCAATATAAGTTGAATTGTATGTATGGCATAAATAATTGGAACAGTTTTCAGCAAAAGTTGAGGAAAGTACACTAAACTCGAAATGCTTGCTAATTTTTTTAACTTGTCGGTTATCTTTGTTATTTTAGACTAACAGTGAGCTCTACTTGTCCACCAATCAAATAACAGAATGTCATAATTACAATAGACAACAGAGTAATATACCTTCAAATATTTACATTCAGATTCCTATATATTATATATTCTCCCTATTCTAAGTGCATGTGGTAGATAGTTAGAACATTCTCTATAATGTTGAGTGTTTGAATGAAAGCCTACTTTACACTTTTACTTGCCCTTTCTACTACTTTGCTCCACAGTCCTCTTTATGTGTGAAGAAGCAGAGTGGTACTCTCATGAGAAGAACCACAGAGACTTCTATGCCACTCTAAACGCTGTTTATAGTCCAAGATCCAGAACCTCTCATCCAGCGAAGTCCAAAGATGGCGAGCTCCTGACTGCCCCTGACATGATAAAGGACAGATAGTTGAACATTTCAGTGATTTACTAAACCAACCAACTGATGCTGACTCAACCATTCCGGATGGCATAGACCAGCTTTCAGTCACTGAATCAATGTGCCGCCCAATTGAAGAGCAAGAACTTGACCAAGCTCTTAGAAACACCCGACTAGGAAAGAGCTCAGGTCCTGATGGTATTCTTCCTGTAATACTTGTGAATGGTGGACATTGTCTGAGAGCTTTCCTGCTTGACCTTTTCAACAGCTGCTGGGTTACAGAGATAATCCCATTGGACTGCATAGATGTGAACATTGCCATATTGTCCAAAAAAGGTGACAGAAGTCATTGCAGTAATTACAGAGGCATATCGCTATTTAGTACTGTTGGAAAAGTATTGGTAGACGTCATTTTGCAGAGGCTACACCTGCTAGTGGAATCCATGTATCCCCAGTTGCAGTCAGAGTATAGTAATGGAAGAAGTACAATAGACGGAATTCTCACGCTTTGCCAGCTGATGGAAAAAACAAGAGAGCAACGCAGATGCTTGTACATGGCCTTTGTGGATTTTGTCAAGGTGTTCCACACTGTCAATTGCAAGCTTCTTTTCATCATCCTTCACAAACTTGGCTGTCCGCCAAAGTTTATAAGAATCATCAAGAAGCTATATACAGATGTACATGCCAGACTTATAGTTGATGGTGAACTGACCCAATCCCTTGAATAAAATAGTAGGGTTAAGCAGGGGTGCAAACTAGCTCCAACACTCTTTGGCATCTATGCAGCAGTCTTACTATGGCTTACCTTCAAGAAAATCAAACACACTTGCAGTGTACAGATCAGGTTACGTTACGATGGAGATCTCTTTGAGCTACGCAGGCTTAAAGCAAAAACCAAAGCCCTAACAGCTTTTCTATTTTCAGCGACACGCCAGAGGGTCTGCAATCGCTTTTGACCTCCTATAATGACGTCATCAAGAGGATGGGCCTGTGCATCAAAATGGTCAAAACAGAGACTAAGTGTATTGGTAACACAGCTGATTTCTTTGAAGACGGCACCAAGTTAGCTGACGTCACTCCCTTCCAGTACCTTGGCAGTTATGTTGGCAGCGACTGCTCTATGAAGGAGGAACTTGCATCTCGTATTCAAGCAATGTCATGTGCTTTTGGTCGACTGTGAAAGAGAGTTTTCAACTCACATGATCTAACAGCTTCAACTAAAGTCACTGTGTAAAACCAATGTCTAATGCCCTTGGACTTGGACTCTATATCAACATGAAATCATGCAGCTTCGTGCAATACAACAGCATCATCTATGTCTTATCTTAAACATCAAATCGGACGATTACATCATCAATAAAGAGGTGTTGCGACACGCCGACATTGAAGACATGGAGGTGATGTTAGTAAGGACCCGTCTGTGTTGGTTAGGACACGAACAATGATAGGCCGGTAAAGCAGCTCTTGTACTGTGAGTTGGCTCATGGTTCTCACCCTATAGGCTGACCTGAGCTTTGGTTCAAGGACATCTGCAAAAGTGCTTTGAAGTGCAGTCATGTCTGAGATCAGTGGCTTTCAACCATGAACAACAGAGCCAAATGGAAGAGACTCACAAGGGCAGTCTGTGATGCATACAACTCTAAGAGGGTCCAAAATTATGAAAAGAGAAGGGCTCAACATAGAGCTGAACAGAGGAAAACTGTGGATATACCTGTTTTCAGGCTATAGGATTATTATTATTATTATTATTATTATTATTATTATTATTATTATTATTATTATTGTTAATGTGAGGTAATATCCCATCATCAAAAAAGTTGTTCTGAAGCAAATGGCTTTAACAGATACTCTGAACTCTTTGGCAATGTAGCCAACTTTATCATAAGAGTCTGACTCAGCAGACATAATATAAACTGCAATAGCACCACTGTCATATATATTTTCTGGTTCTGGTTCTGGCACCAGTCTGGCCAGCATAGGTCATTTTAATTAACCACGGTCTTAGAAGTTCTAATTTTCAGTTCTGAATCATCCCGTGTTCTGATAAAGTTGGATAATGACTAGATACGCATTTCCAGAAACCAGTCCGGCATTTGTTGGGATCATACAATTAAAATACGGAAATAGGATATGATGGACTTGACCAAACATCCCAGGCATATTTCTGATATTCTTATTTATCAACTGGTGAATCTAAATACATCTAAACAAAGTCTTCCATCTGCTGAGGTGGCCACAGTGATCTCCTTCTGCTCCAAATGATTGTTGATCTATCAAGTCAGTCTCCTCTTCCGAGTAATCTCATGATTTTATCTAAAAGACCTTATCTATCGCCATTGCTAGAAAGAGTGCCTAAAAGTTAGTAAAAATAATTAATGGCCAGGTTTGAGAGAAAGTTTTAAAGACATGTGACGTGTGTGTGCTGGGGGGCACAAGCCTCCCCCCCAACCCTGAAAAAAATTTCCGACTTTGTGAAGCTCTAACTTTGTGATTTCACAAGATATCATTTTCCACAAATTTTAAGCTGATCTTTTCAGCAGTGTAGAGAGATTTTTGTTACATGGCCAATATCAAAAGCGATCGTTTACTGGCCAGCATAAAGTATGCCTCAACTATGTCATGATGATTAAAATGTTTGCTATAAGTTGTGCTCCAGTTTTAAGCTATTGATTATCATAGGCTTTAAGATAAAAAATTATACTTTAGTATAAGCATTTCAGAAATTATTAGCAGAAGAACATGGTTTGATTGCATGATAACAAAAAAATATTAACTTGGCTGTATTCAGAAGGTTTACAAGGTTATTTTTTCATAGTTAGTGCCACAAGTGTATAATATCCATAATAGCAACATTTCAAATATTAATGATAATTCAATAACATTATACCCCCAAAGCTTGAAATAATTTTAATTAAAATAATGCCAATAAAAGAATTTTGAAATCCTCACCTACTCTTATTCTTCTGCACATGTTTTTGAAATCACATCTAGTAAAATACAGCATTTTTCCAGGATAATTTTAATGTTAACAAATAGAGGATGTTACTAAACTTATTGTCATGAGAGACATGTTATGATTGATTACAATATTTATTTACAATAAATTGTCATTGATATATGTGTAGAAAAACCTTTGTTACAGTTAAGCAGATAGGAGAAACAAAAATAAAGATATCATAGCAAAACAAAGTGTTACCAGGTTTACTTAGTCTTCAGTAAATATGTGAGTATCCTCTGCTAATGTTTTGTTCTTCACAAAGAAGCACGTAAACTATTCCTCATGTTATCTAAAACCCTGGACAAAACCAGGCAAAACAAAACAAATGTGATTTTTATATACAGAATTTATTGACTACCTGAAAGCAGGATTTGATGGGTAGTTGCAGTAATATTTAATCACCCCATATACATTCAATTATAACAACCAGCATGGGATAATGACTGCAATTTGGTCTGATTGGCATGGTTGATGAAATGCAAATTATTTATTATTTAAAATCCTACATATAAAACAACCGACTGGAAGAAATTACGCTGTTAGTTACTGGAGGGCCCGAGAGATGAAGGTAGAGAGAGACGGAGGAGAGAAAGAGAGAGAAGCAGACAGGAGGATAGAGAAAGGATAAGGCGAGAGAGGGTCGAGGAACGGCGCAGAGAGACAATTGTTCAACCACGAGAACCTTTACGGCAACCTCTACGTCAACCTACACATCGTACCAGTAAGTAATGTAAACTGCTTCCTACCGTTGGATTTATTTTTAACCTTTTAATTTGGTTTTCCGATTTTTCAAATCTCAAATACGCGATATAGCATGGCACGTTAAAATACGAAATATCCCTTCGAGTGTTGAACATGTCTCAATAGTGCGAGAAGTGAATTAGAGAAATAATGTTTTCCCATAAATTAAAATGAATTACATACAAAGGGAAACACCGAACCATTTCCTTTGCGTACGAATTACTTTGTATCCATAGCCTCGGCGTTCACATGTCAAAATAACATGCTGCACGTGTCACATTTTTGCGGAAGGTCTTCTAGTACTTCCCTGCTAGTTGTTTAGTGAAAAGGGAATATTACATGGCCGCATGGAGATATGAGTGACTCTCTCTTAATGAAATGGTAATCCATTCTAATTTCGTTGCAAAAGATACAACTGTTATTCAGCCGTAGACACTGTGGAATTTTGAAGGGTCACGTGTTTTTTACTGCTACTGTTATAACAAAAGTCTTTATTTCCTTGCAGAGAGATGTTACAACTGTGGAAACGTCGGACACATTTGGGCCCAATGCCGAAGTCCGAAGTGTCGCCGAACAAAAGAATACAGAGGGGACAGTGACGTGGGTGCTGTTCACTACCACTTCCACGGCACTGTCCGAAATCTAAAAATTTCCAAATAAAGAGTTTTTTGAATGTGAAATGTGTCATAATGCAGGGTAATGACTGGTCTTGAAAATGCGACCTGGAACGATAACACATCCTAACACACGCACACACACACACACACACAAAAAAGCAATACAAGGCATTCGAATTCAAAGTAAACTGTAATCATTTTTTTAAAGTTTATGGTAGAAGCACATCTACGACTCTACAGTAAGAAAGTTGTAACAAACGAAATGCCCGTAGAAGCTGTCCATACCTTGTCCCTTGTCAAGCTTAAATAAAAATTTGTCGCACCTCTTACTAAGGTGGCCTCGCTAAAACATGATAGAAAAAAAATGAATATACCTTCCCGCTAAGTAATTTTTCACGCCAGCCGCAAACAGCGTAATTTCTTCCAGTCGGTTGTCTTAAATGGAAGATTTTACGCCAGTAACTAACGGCGTAATTTATTCCAGTTGGTTGTCTTATATGGAAGATTTTACGCCAGTAACTAACGGCGTAATTTATTCCAGTCGGTTATCTTAAATGGAAGATTTTACGCCAGTAACTAACGGCATAATTTCTTCCAGTCGGTTATGTTTATATGGAAGATTTTACGCCAGTAACAAACGGCGTAATTTCTTCCAGTCGGTTGTGTTTATATGTACGATTTTACGCCAGCAACTAACGGCATAACTTCTTCCAGTCGGTAGTTTTATATGGAAGATTTTACGCCAGTAACTAACGGCGTAATTTCTTCCAGTCGGTAGTTTTATATGGAATATTTTACGCCAGTAACTAACGGCGTAATTTCTTCCAGTCGGTGATATATAT
>NC_089325.1:17583830-17586330 GCF_036669915.1 Pocillopora verrucosa
GCAGCAGCTTCATCACGACAGAAATATGAGAAGCATCTACAGAACCAAAGGGACAAAAGAAAGACAGCTTCAAAGCCGAGGCAACTGGGCAGCTGACTTTTGTCACTAAGTCCAATGCTCTTAGAAAGGCAGCCAAAGAGAAGACTCTTCAATTACAAGAAGTTGAAGACAAATTAAATGGAAAGTTAGAAGCTCTAAAGGGCTGCTGAAACGTTATGCTAAGATTTTTTTGAGGACTTTCAGTACTGCTGGATCTGTACTTATCTGCACCGTACGTATTTATTATTTTGCTTATGTAATTCAGACTTAGTAGAAGCTGCCAAATAGCCAGTGACTGTGGTCGTTTTACAGAATGTGAGTACAGACACTTATGCCATGGTCTCATCAACCAAGCCTGAACTATCTGAAAAGTGTAAATTACTTTGTTGAGTGATTTGGTTATGAAAAGTGGTCAAGGAGTTTAGATTGACGAATAAAACTTAGTCCTTGAAAGCTATTTTTTGTCCTTGAAAAGTCCTTGAAAAGTCCTTGAATTTTATTTGTCTGAAGTTGTAGGAACCATGGTTTCAGAATATGACAAGGAGAAGAAACTTGAAAAAAGAAGAGCCAATTATAAAAAACAATTATCTGAAGAAAGTGCTGAAAAAAGCAAGAAAGGCTTGCAAAAATGAGAGCTAGTTATAACAAACGATACTCTGAAGAAACTGCTGAAAAAAAGCAAGAAAGGCTTGCAAAAAGGAGAGCGAATTATAAAAAACAAGCTTCTCAGCAACCAGTGAAAGAGAGGCAAGAAAAACTGATTAATACTCCAATTCATGAGCAAACACAGGCAAAAAGCAATATTGATATGTTTTATAAGTCCAATATCTATACAGTTTACCAGTGTTCTGTTTGTCGGGAAGCATGGCCCATAAAGTTCAGGCCAAAAATCACTAATCAATATCAGTGTTCAAGGTGCACCAGTGATAAACAACAACCAAAGAAATTTTCAAAAGAGAATGATATGATTCCTTTATTAGTTCCTTCTCAGCTTGCTGGCTTAACCCAAGTAGAAGAAATGCTTATTGCATGAGCACTTCCCATTATGCGCGTTTACATAAAGCCTGGTGGGCAACGGGGCTATTCAGGTCACTGTATCAACCTTCCACAGAATGTAGGTGAACTAGCACATTCTCTACCAAGATACTCAAATGATTTATCTGTTATAGTTGTCAAGATGAAAGGTAAAGACAACAGCTTTAAAGATGTAACAGTTCGAAGACAAAATGTTGCAGATGCACTGGATTGGCTTATTAATAACAATCCGTATTACAAAGACATAATTATCAAAAACGATTCTTTGAACTCATTGCCTTTGCATGGTGTACCACAAGACCTACTTTCAATAGAAACAGAAAATCTTGAAAACAGTGAAGCTAGTGAGCCTGACTTGGGGCCTCAAAACGAAGAAGACATAGTTTATAATGAAAGCACAGAAATGAGCAGTTTTCTACCTATTCCTGAATGTCAACAGCAAGAAGTTCAAGCTATAAAACAACAGTTGTGTCACCAGCTTACACATATGCCTTGGCCAACAGTAGATAATGAGCCATTGAACGAGTATCTAACTCCTTTCTTAGCAACATTAGCTTTCCCTACATTATTTCCTGATGGCAAGGGTGACCCTACCAATCCTTCACTTCACAGAGATGTACCTCTTGCAGAAAGAGTTAAGCATCTTTTAAGATTTGGAGAAAATAGAGATGGCAAGTGGCTATACTGCTTTTCCAGTCATCCAAGATTTGCTTACTGGGCTTTGAATATGATCAAAAGAAAACGTATTCTGCAGCAAACAGGAATATTTCTCAAACAGAATCCTGGAGAAGCACATCTGACTGTAGAAGAACTGCAACAAATGGCAGCTGACAACAACACAAATGTTTTCGTATCTAAGTTATCACGCTATCTTAGTAACATAACTGGCTCAAATGCTTATTGGCATAAAGCTAAAGAGGATTTAAAAGCAATAATAAGTCATGTTGGAGCTCCAACATTCTTTTTCACTTTTTCCTCTGCTGACATGCATTGGCCTGACCTACATGCATTATTTAGCAGCTCATTAAGTGATACCACACCTGAGAGCAGACGGCAGAATGTCATTAACAATCCTCACATCACTGACTGGTTCTTTACACAGCGTTTAGAAAACTTCATTAAACATTGGTTGTATAATTCACTGGATACTGAGTGGCACTGGTACAGATTTGAGTACCAAGCCAGAGGTAGTATACACTGTCATGGTGTTGCAAAACTTAAGAATGACCCAGGATTATGTCAACTTTCAGAAACAGCTCTTAAAGGCTATTTGGCAGAAGTGTCCCTTGATAAAGCTGAACAATCAGATATTCTAGAACTAAACAAACAGATACTGGAAGGAAAAAAAGCTTCTCAAACTGTATGTGAATATGTAGACTGGTTATTATCTACATACAATCCAGACCCACCAGAGGATGGTTTTTGG
>NC_089325.1:17593830-17643830 GCF_036669915.1 Pocillopora verrucosa
TCTTTTTTGACACATTATCATCTAGAGGAAGGTTGATAAGTGGACTATGCTTCTTAAATTTTTGTAAGTTTGTTTTGTAACATAGACTTGGCAGTTAAAGAACACAAAGTATTATGGGAAGATAGTCGTCTGCCATTTGATTAATCCCATTTGTTGTGGTAAATCACAAGGTATATGATTGTCAACATGGTGTAGATAGACATCTAAGCAAGAAAAGGAAAAACCAAGCTGTATGTTGAAAGTATTTTGTATTTAAATGATTTGGCAGATTTTTTATCTTGCATTGATTAAAGTATGATTAAAAGTCAATATTAAGTAGCCTTGAGTTTCCTTCTCCATGCATAAAGATAAGAGAGTACATGATAGAAAGGACTCGATAGGATAGAATATTTCAGTGTCCAACAAGGAAGATAGTTTCAGTGGAAAAGTGGTGTTATGTCGCTGCAAGACTTCTTTTTTCCCAAAACATAGGCCAGTGACCACTTCTATCGAGGAAATGGAGCTGGTAATTAAGCTTTTACAAGAATCAAGGAAACTCAACTGTCCTCCTCAAGAATGCAAGAGAAATCATCAAATCTCTGGAGCACAAGGTTAGTTGGAATAATGAAATTGCAAAATGTAATTCAAACAGGGAAAACACAAACCTATAAATGACATCACAAAAACGTCAATTTGTTTCCTCCTTTTGATCTCTAGATCTTGCAAAAGATGGAGTGGCACTATAAGAGTCATTGCAAAAAGCTGTGTAATGCCATAAATGCTGGAACTGCAAAACCTGAAAGGCGGATTCTTGTCCATTTTCCCTCAGTCAAGGAACACACCGTGCACCCAACTGGAGAAGTAAGCTCTTACAATTAAATACTTAGTTACTTTAGTCACAGTTTTTGTTGCAGGCTACGTAACTGTTCCTTCTCATAGAAATGAGTGGGTCAAAAACAGCTTTCAGTCATGTACGTAAGAATAATTTTTCAATTTCCTTAATCTTTTCATTTACTTTTTCATGCCTTATTTCTCATTTATGCATGGCTTGTGGCAAAAATACAAGAACTTGCATGTGCAAGAGCAAGATCAGAGAAAGAGATACACCGACATTTAAAGATTTTTGTGCAAAGAATTATATTGAGGGAAAAAAGCACCATTGAAGACCAATAGATGCTGTTATCCCTCTAAAGCTATGATTAGAAGTCACATTTACAAATCCTTAGTCAAAGAAAGGTTCTTGAAAATTGACTAAGAGGATCTTTAGGAAAAGATCAAGCTTTGAAGGGAGTGTTCTCTTGAGGATAATTTTGCATTTCAACCCTATGTAACTTACACAGGAAAAAATATCAAAAATCCAATCTCTTTTTTACTTGATTTTTCCCTGGATTCACCAATATCCATGTTCAGATGAAAGCCAAGTTTGGATTGAACCTGGATTTTTCTTGGATTATTTTGTTCAGTATCGAAAATCAGTGATTTTTTCTGCTCTGGATACTAAAAAACAGGCTTCAACCTGGATTTTTAGAAAACCAAGAGGCTGCACTCTGTTTTATTTATAATCCAGGTTTGGTAAATCAGTATCCAGTCAACTTGCCGACGGACCAACTCGCCGACGCCAACTCGCCGACGTATAAAATCAAGTAGAGACGTCGGCGAGTTGGTCCTCAATCCAATACAACTTATTAGAAGTTAATCATACAGAAAAGTAAACGATATTTAGTAAAAAAAAACACTGGTGAACATTGGTGAACATCAAACAGAAGCTTGAACATTGGTGAACATCACCAATGACTATAACAACTTAAGACGCAAACAAGTTATTGTGCGACAACAACACCGTAAAGACTCATCATGTCAATTGCTCAGATTTTTTAAAGAAAACTTGGCTTTCTAGATCTTTAGTAAAAAGCAATTCTTTCTATTTGCAACAAAGTTTATAAAGATATCAAGGCGAATAAAGCGAAGTAAACATCGCCAATGACTATATCCGCTTCAGACGCGAATGAGATAATTATTGTGTGACAACAACACCGTTTGTGCGTTGACTTTTTACCAAGCGACTTGACTTAAATAAATAAGACCGATTGACATAAGATCCTTATAAGCTTTGTTGCAAATAAAAAGAACTGCTTTTTACTAAAGATCTTGTCTAGAAAGCCAAGTTTTCTTTAAAAAATCTGAGCGATTGACATGATGAGTCTTTACGGTGTTGTTGTCACACAATAACTTGTTCGCGTCTAAAGCGGATATTGTCATTGGCGATGTTTACTTTACTTTATTCGCCTTCAGATCCCTTTAAACTTTGTGGCAAATAAAAAGAATCGATTTTTACTAAAGATCTTGTTTAGAAAGCCAAGTTTTCTTAAAAAATCTGACCGATTATCATGATGAGTCTTTACAGTGTTGTTGTCACACAATAACTCGTTTGCCTCTGAAGCAGTAAGAGTCATTGGTGATGTTTACTTCGTTTTATTCGCCTTGAGATCCTTATGAACTTTGTTGCAAATAGAAAGAATTGCTTTTTACTAAAGATCTTGTCTAGAGAGCCAAGTTTTCTTTAAATACTACTCTACTCGACTTTATATGTCGGCGAGTTGGCGTTGGCGAGTTGGTCCGTCGGCGAGTTGACCATAATTTGGTAAATCAGTCTGGATTACTAAATATCCTGATTGACAAACACCAAATCTGGATAATTTACTTGCCAAAACTGGTTTTTTCCTGAACCCAAACCTGGATAAGAGTAAAAACAACAGTGGAATTTAACAATCCTTTTTCTTTGTTATCCAGGTTTGGTTAATCAGTTTGGATTACTAAATATCCTGATTTACAAACACCAAATCTGGATAATTTACTTGCCAATTATGTTTTTTTCCCAAATCCAAACCTGGATAAGAGTAAAAACAACAGTGGACTTTCACAATCCTTTTCTTTGTTATCCAGGATTGGTAAATCAGTCTGGATTACTAAATATCCTAATTTACAAACACCAAATCTGGATAATTTACTTGCCATGCAGATGGCTTTTTTCCAAACCCAAACCTGGATAATAAGCAAAATCAAGAAATAATGTAACAAACCTTCATTATCCAGATTTGGTAAATTACTCTGGGTTTTTAGAGAATTTCATGTATACCAGTTAACATAACCTAAATCTGAATGTGTTTGCCACTCCTAATTAATCCAAAGTTCTGTTCCACCTTCTTGAAGAATATCCAATAATCAATGGAAACAATAAAGATTACTGAGTGTATAAAATAGATACACCCCACTATAAAATTAAGGTGTGCTGAACAGTGTTTAAGCATCTTTCCAAGCAGTGCCGGTAATTGTGAAGAAGAGCTCCCTAAAAAACCTGTCGGCCGACTGTCGGTCAACTGTCGGCCGACAGTTGGTTGTCTGTCGGCCGACAGTCGGCCGACAGGTTTTACCCGAAATATAGGCTACCTGTCGGCCGACAGTGGACCGACAGTCGGCCGACTGTTGGTAATGTGTCGGTAACCTGTCGGTAGCTTGTCGGTAGCTTGTCGGTAGCTTGTCCGTGAAACGTTAACACAAACCTTAATGTGTTCTCTCGGTTTTCGCTTGATACAACATCCAACATGTGTAATACGTTGACAATTGACTTTCAAAATTTGGTGGTTCCAAAAGGAGCCGTTTTGTGAGTGGTGAAATATACAAGATACTTCACTCGTAGAATCGTGATTTTAGCGGGGCGCGCCTAAATCAATTATCGCATCACGCATCCAAGTCTAATTATCGAATTGTTGCGTATAGTAATTTATTACTTAACATAACGAGTAAAAAGATTCACAGTTGTATCATTTATTAAACTTGAAATTGGAAATAGCAATTCATCCCAAACTTGCAAGATAGAGGACGATGTTAGCAACACAAATGCACAAGGTAAACATCTTTTTATTACTTTTTACTTTTTATTACTACTGTAAATCAACTGTATATTATATTACTAGGTCTTACATCCTTTCTTACTTACCATAATTTCGCAACTTGTTATTGTTATTATTTAAATTTTGTAGACACTCTTTAGTTTTGTAGGTCCACATCAGCTTTTTAGCTGCCATTTATCGACCTACGTGACAAATAAAGTATGTATGTATGTATGTATGTATGTATCATTGATACATACATAACATACCATAAGAGGCAGCGTTGCATTGTTGGGCGATTTGAACGAAAGTGTTTGTATTGATACGTAGCTTATGGTTATCAGAGTTTTTGGCCGAGTTTTCGATTAAATTATCTTCCAATGCGATTCTTAGATTGTCTGGTGTGTTGTAAATTACGCAAGTGATATATCCTATACGCATCTGATAACAACATTTTGGAAGAAACTTTTCTTTACATACTTTCAACTTTGCCGTCGATCAGTAAGTAGGTGAAGTCTGTCGAGTCATACATCACCATTACGGATTGTTATGTCACGTTAACTGTTCGTTTTTAACACAATTTTTCTTTTTTCTTAACCTGTCGGTAACCTGTTGGTTAGCTGTCGGTAACCTGTCGGCCGACAGTTGACCGACAGGTTTTTTGGGGAGCTCTTCTTCACAATTACCGCAGTGCCAACCCATTCTCCATCAACAATGAACACAATGCTATTGAAATGGATTGTCTCCTTCCTTTGTGGTCTCTCCCTTATCCAGAGATTATTGTTGTCAAAATGGGAATGTTTTACATAGAAAAATCCTTCAACAGTCAGTGCACGGTAGTTCACATCTGTAACCAATGCCCTCCAAAGTTCCTCATCCTGACCAGTTACAGAAACAAAATCGCCAACTTCAGGGTAGACAGGCACAATTACCTTGGGGAGATTCACATCTTCCCTGAACGGATCCACCACTGCATATTTGTTACCTGTATCTGGAAACAGCATGATCTCTCGTCTAAGGTCTTTCAAACTTAAGCAAATTGAAGAGTTTGCAGGTTGAATGTACAGAGTATCACTAACAAGCTGCCTTGTAACCTCACCACCAGGGTTTATGATCAGTTCAAAAGTCACACCAAGGACAAGAGATTGATAGGCATCTTTAACTTTAACCAAGTAGAAGTCTTGTATTTGCAAAAATACTTCAGCCCCTTCTTGAACTGCAGAAACGAAGTCTCCTTTCCTGTAAAGCTTTCCACCCAATGGTTTGCAATGCATGGGAAGGAATGCACTGCGAAAGTATTCAACAGCTTCGCTGAGATCGTCTGCTGTAACATGCTCCAAATATTCTAGAACAGTTTGTCTCTTTTGATATGACATTATGTGGATTTGGCCAGAACCAATTAACACTCCTTGATTTACTTTATCAGCAAGAGGCCCTCCTGAACAAAGCATTAAGAGGTACTTGGCCCCTTCCAAAGACGATGCAGTTACCTTAATCATTGATTAGAAAACAGAAGGAAAGTTAAGTGATAGCCTGCAAATTATGAATTTGATAGCTGCAGTAGTTACACAGACCACTTTATTGCATTATAAGTATCAAGGCTGCGCTGTGAGAAAAATTACAAGGAGCCTAGAAGTTCCAACCTACGAGATCCAGGGCACGCAGCAAAAAGCTTGAAAAAGTAAGTTTATCGGTTGCCCAAAGGTGAATGTTAGTTGCGTAAAGCACCAGGGCACCCTTAGAGCACAGCCCTGGTTATAGTTATAAGTTAGATGAGATTGCTTACTGCTATTGCTTACAAAAGGGAGGTATGTGTTACATGTAATTGTGTAATATTGTTATAGCTTCCATTCTTGCAGAGCATGCAGTCCTCTTGCCTCAAAATTTTCATGTCCACATGATTCGTGGGTATGCTTGCTATATGCAGGCTATATTGTTCTGACTACATTGGATACAGGTATTAAATATTTTTAAAATAATGTTTATCACATTTAACTAAGTTTGGACAAAGCTTGGGTCCAAGAATTTACAGAAAGAGTGTATAGTTCAACAGTGCTTGAGATTGAGGTTACCTTGAGTTCAGATCTCAAATTATTAGTCAACAGCACATCCAAATAACTCAGCTGCAGGTGACTGTGAGTGTTTTCCAATTAATTATATTGTTACTAGGTCACAACAATGCTTAATGATAGAATAAAATACTTTATATTATAGTCACCTTCTCCTTGTCCCTAGCCCATGTCATTCTGGTTCTTTCTGATGAGATCAGCTTAAGGTCTGGTTGAAATTTGAGAAATTCTCTTTGACATTCCCTACGAGCAAAGGATTTTTCAATATGCTTCTTGTTGCTGCTTTGCTTTACATAACGCTTCACAGCTCTTTCAAATTGGAAACACCTGAAATTATCTGGTGCAGAAAACCGCAAGATGTCATCAGGAAAGTGTGTCAGGTTGTGAAGGTTGATAACACATGCATTAGCTCCATACTGCTCTTCGCACAAAATGCAATATCTGTAAGCAAGACATCTAAAGTTCTCAATCATTTCATCCGTCCAGCCATTTCTCCCTGAATTGAAGATAAATTTTACCATTCTGGGAACAGGTGCCCAAAGTTTTAATTCTTCCTCGGGAAGTATTCCATGGAAAACAAATTCTGATGCTGGAAAAGCCAGTTTTTGATATTCCTCAGCTGTAAAAGGATAATGAGAAGTAGGTGTCAAAGTATTACTAGGAAGAAGGATAATTTGCAAGATTAAAGCCTAAGGGAAAACAGCAGCTGCATGCAGGCACTTACAGACATTCTGTATTATTTATCAGTTGGATTTGATGAGTAGAATAGGGATTGATTTGCTTCCTCATTTTTACTATGGTTTTATGTCAAGCAGGAATGGGTGAATACTTTAATGTGTAAAAAGTCTAAAAAAATGTGGATTAGTTATGTTAAAATATTATGATGTACCCAAAACAAAATTACTGACTATTAAATTAAAGAGGCTCCCTACAAAAGCTCCAAGCAGTCTGTACCTTTCCAGTAACCCATTGAGTTAACATCCAGAGGTAAGCAAGATGCACGATAATCTCTAAAAAAATAGTAATCCTTAACAACACACCACCTCACGAGCACATGTTAATAATGTTTCATAATGATAAATTGATTTTTTTTCTCTCAAACACTGTGGCATTAACATTAACTGAAGGTATAGTTAAATGATTTACCTGTAACACCAAAATGACTTGTTACTCTGGCTTGAAAAGTTGACCACTTCACCGATTTCCTCACAAGATAATTATAAGTAGTTGAAAACATTATATCATTAATTACCAACAGTCCATGGCATTTTTGACAAATTAGTGTTGAGATCCTTTTTGTCCAAATGACCCTGAGTAGTCCATCTCTCAATATTATTCTTGACAACATTAAGAGGCAGCAGGTGCATAGCATCAAAGACAGTGTCTCTGAGAACATCGAATCCATAGAGGGGATACAACCTGTGAAGCACTGATAGTCCTAGAAGACCACTGTCCCTACTCATTCTTTGAAAATAGGTGGGTCTTTCTTCCTCTTCTAATTTCTGCATCATTGGAAGTTCTTCTTTGAGCAATCTCTTTTGATGTGGGTGTCTATATTGTTCTCTGAAATTTGGATAGTAGTTGTGCATGTGCTCGCTAAGCCAGGTACCTACAAGGGAAAACAAAAATAACAATGTTCATCCTTGTAAATAGACATGTTTTCAAGTGTTTTAAACTAAATTGTAATGTAAGATTAAGCAAGGATAATTGTCATTTAAGAAAAATAGTTCAGGCAAGTCAAATGGCCAATGCACTAGAATTGAACTATCATGTAACCCTTGTAAAATATTACATCCTAATTATAATATCAAATAAGGATTCCAGTTTTATTAGTTTTAAATATGCTATAAAAATATGTAAATCAATGGATCTAGTTACCTTACACAATTCTACACCACCTACCACATATATGACATCTTCAACATCCTTTCTTGCCTCCAGCTCCCTTAGCCTTGCACACTTCCCACTGTGCAGGATGATCTCCTGTCCAAAGCAGCAAGATGTGCCGGATTGTTATTTCACCTGGTGGGAAATATGGAATTGATCCTGCATAGTTCAATTGATATCCTGAAAGCATAAGAGTGTTATATCATGCAGTAAGAATTAACATGTTTATAAAGGTACATGTAGTATCAAATGATAAATAAACAATAGCCTCCATTTGGGAAGAAAATATGCCCGCATATTTGTCCGAGGACATTTTCTGTTCCGAAAAGCGAACAGTTTTCCGAGAGCAAAGCTCAAGAAAACTGTTCGCTTTGATGGATTATAACTTTAATTATTATGAACTGTTGTTTTGAAGTGGCCACATCGTTCCTTTTTGTCTGTTTCCTTTGAGAATTTATGGGACTCAGCAAAGCATGTGCCATTTTCCTGCTGTAAGCATGTATAACCGATGAGCAATAACTGCATGTAAGGCTTCTGAATCAGGAGCTATCACTTCGCTTATCATTAAAACTACAAGGAGTGTAACAATTGACAACACTGATGGAATTCGAATTACTTAGTAACACATGCATGACTGTGTTGCAATCATAGTCATGTAAATATTTGTCTACACCTAATTATTAAGTTTACCTTCAATAAATCCTGCCTCTATATCACTGATAAGTGGTTCAAGGAAAGGGTCAAGACTCTTTGGCTGTCCATCAGGGAGGTCATAAGAGGGTACATATCCAACTGTGTAAACTTCGCTAGTTTGTAGGCGCTCTTCCTTTGTCATTGTTGCCACTGACAAGTCTATTGCACCTTTTAAAGCATAGCAAAGTTTCAATGAGGCAGTGTATACATGGCGCATGGACAACCAACAAAAGATTATGTTGTTGCAATCTGCTGGAATCTTTTAATAAGTAAATCTCATTTCATTAACAGTCGATGATCTTAGGGTACTACCTTACCAGTACTACGTGTTCTGCTTCCAAATGGTTGGAAGCCATCCCAGTGGCCTGAAAATTCAAAAAAGTTTGTCTTGTTATTTTTAATTAAACTAGTACTTATTTAAAAACTAGAATAATATTATTATTCAACACCCTAAGACCCATTAGAACTACTGAAAGCATAAGTTTTTAAGGAAATATTATGATTTTGGCTGAAAAAGTTAACATCTATTTTACACTATTAATGTGATCCCCTTCAAACCCACCATATACTTACAGACATAACATTTTTATGCTTACTAATGTATAAACCAATTATCTTACCAATGTATGCTATATTCCTGGGATCAACACTGACATACTTAGGGTGATGATCAAATCTGGTGCAGCAACTGACACAAAACAATTCTCTACTTCCATCAGCCTTTGTAGGGGCTTGCGATATTTCCTGTGCACTGATGATATTTTTGCAACCCTGTCTGACACATCTTGCAGGCAAACACCATGTTTCATCAGGATTCCAAAACCAAGCCAACTCAGAAAATCTTGTACCATCCCATACCTCCTTTTTAATGCTCCATCTGTCATTACCTCCATTTATCCAGTGTTCTTTTTCCACCCAGTGTGCCGTCATCTTTTCACACATCTGTTGATCTGCAACCCATAACTTAACTTTGCTACGTAATCCAAGATAATAATACTTTATAGTTCCTGCTTCTCCACAAAAGCAGCACTTTTCAGTTGCAGACTCCATAATGTCCCCGTGGTTTTTATGTGCTCCACTCAAGCAAATAAAGTATTCTTTAGCATCTTCATACCCTACATCATCAAGAAATTTTTTGGCCTGTTCCCAGTCCCTGGGCCACTTTATTTTCATTGTGTGGTCTTCTTCATCTATTTCTTTTCCTCTGCAATACATACGGCGAGCATAGCAAAGCAGGTCTTCTACAGTGCATAATGAAGAACCTGTTCTTACACTAAGTTGAATTGCTTCAAATATGCACTTCACAATGGCATACTTTAATTTCTGATCTTCAGTACCAGGAGCAGTTCCTCCATTGTCATCCCCATTTATGCCATTACCATCATCTCCAATATCATCCACACCTTCAAAGTCCATTGGGGGGTCCACATCCTCAACATCAGAAAGGTTTTGATATTGAGGAGAACAAATTTGTTCAAAGTTTTCAGTTGCATCTTCATCTTCTACTTCTTCAGTGGCCAGATTGGTTGAGGTACCACACTGCAAACTTACTGTTTCCTCTTGCAAACCAGTGAATTGGTAATCTGTACTGACTGTACGGACTATACATTGATTTGCCCGATATTGGATGTTTAGAACAAGAAATTACATGTTGTCTTGCCTGCCACTTTTAGCTTGCTTTGCATTAAATTGGCAGCAGATGTGAAGGACGACAAATACATCTTTGGAAGTTAAGTCTTGGCAGGTTATATGTTTGGTGCGCTTGGAACCGACCGTTATTCCGGGTGAATCATCTTTTAGGGGCGAAACGGTACCGGGCGAAATGACCACAGTTCAACAAAAGTGAATATAAAAAACAAGTTCATAATTTGAGCAAATTACCTGCTACACTGACTGCATTGGAGGCTTCCAAATTCCTCTCAAATTCTAAGTGGGATATTTGGGTTCGGTAATTCACAGGTTTTCCATTGCAGGAACTGCAGCAACAGTGAACATGAACTGTTTTCTTGGCAGAACAAAAGCAGAGAGAAGATGGCTGTCTCTTTCCTCCCTCCGCCATGTTTGCAGCTTAAATTACAAGCCAGACAGCAGTGTCATTCATTAATGACACCTCAGGTGTGTTTACAAGAAGTAACATTTGTTTTGAACCAATCAGAGCGAATCACGGCACGCCAAAAATAGCGGGAAATATTACTGCTTGTGCATTATGTCATGGCGGCTGTTCAGGTGAAGACGTATCGTTCTTCTCTAAAGGCAATGGTTTCCTCCCCAGTTTGTGATGAAGAGGAAAATTCTGACCTAGATTCGTCTTGCAGCACATTATCGGTAGATGAGAGCGAGAATAGTCCACCTCAATCTCAAGTGACGCCAGTGATGCTAAAAAGAACTACAAGCACGGGTTTTACTCCGAGTGTGGTGGCCGTGGATCAAAGAGAAGATGTTTAAGTTCCCGCCAAAACAGTTTTGCTTTTTGACTAATCAACTTCTTCTGCCTGGTTCTTAGTTTCTTTTGCTCTTGCTTTTTTTTTCAGACTGGGATGTTCAGCATGTCAAGGTCTGGGCAAAAGCGCTATTTAATGATGAAGGCATAGCTAGAAAATTCGAGGAAGAAGAAATCGAGGGGCGTACACTGCAGTCTGAATGCATCTTGTCCGATGCATCGATGGACAACCTTGGATTATCAACAATTGGAAAGAAGGACAAATTTGCCACTGCCGTCCAGGATCTTTGCGGTAAATTTATCAAAGTCACAATAATGATAATACAGTCAGTTTTTATTTTTGTGGTTTCTTCAAGTTCTGAATAGACCCTTTCACGGTTTCTGGCGCCATCTTTGTTGTGGGCAAAATTTACAGCCATAGTTGCACAAGAGAGTTATCAAAATCAACCAGGAGCGTACTCTCCATATCCGTATTATTTAACTAGCAACCCAAGAATACCTTACCAGTACGTTCCTCAGGAGGCTCCGCGATCTTGTAGCCCAATCAGCAGTTCTCAAGCTGACTTATCTGGTGAGAAGAGTGTCACAGAAAAGAGCAGGCGTACAAGCTGGGAACATGCAGAAACATGAAGCTTGATTGCAGCCTACCGGGAAAATTACGATCGTTTAAAGTCCACAAAGAGTAGCCATGGCAAGAAAAGCGTATGGGATTCAATTATGGCAGATTTTGTTAGTTTCTGCTGCGACGCCGGCATAGAATCAGAGAAAACACTAGCCCAGATTAAAGAGAAATGGCGCTCTTTGTTCGACAAATACAAAGCCGTCAAAGAGAACAACAACAAGACTGGAAGGGACTGTAAGACCTTTGAGTTTTACGATGAGATCAATGAGTTAATGTCAGGGTCCGACAAAGTGAACCCAAAATTTGTCAAGGAGAGAAGAGTAATGCAAGTGAGGCCACAGGATTCTGCGACGAATTCCGAGAGTAGGGACAGTGACGAGTTAGGTACTGTCACTACTGCTGATCCAACAACAGTCGCTGTTGGGGAAAAGCCCAATGAGAAAGAGGATTCACCCTGCCCACCAAAAAAGAAGAAAAAGAGAGCAAGCCTTGATGGAAAAGAAGCAGAAAGTACCATTCTAAATCTCATGGAGGCACAACAAGCAGCCATCGAGAAAGCAGACGAGAAAGACCAGCGGATGTTCGAGGCTTTGTTAAAATCCCAAAGCGACTCTCAACAAAGGCACCAGGAATTTACTCTTTCTGTCTTGGGCAAACTGGGCGAGATTTTCTCTTCAAAAAAATAAAGTATTTTTTTCTTTACGGTATACACAACTAAAAAATCAATTGTTCAAGTTGTAGTTTTCTGTTTTAAAGGACATTGAACGTGAATTTTAAACCATTTTATACACAATACGACACACGAACTCTCACGTTTTTTTTATTAATAGATTAAAGTGTTACGAGGAAAATTCATGTGGTATTATTTCTATATTTTAATGTTCACATAATTTCTTAAATGCTGCCACTAGGCATGGCCATGTTACAGTTTTGCGTCAGTTATAGTTCAGAACATTCATGAGAAACATGAAAGCTTGTATGATTATTATTAAACCTGGGAATTCAGTTTTGCTCTTTTAATGAAAATTTTAATAAAAATAGAGTTTTACAATCAAACATTGTGATTAAATGGTGAGAAAAGGGTAATCAGGGGAGTAGTTTTACAATATTGAAATTATAAAGGGCCAACAACAGAAACATGGTCTAGTGTTGATCAGTTACTTGCAAGTAAACCGGGCTCCTCTGTTTTCATTTTCGGCGGCTGTTCATGAGGTGTTTACTATGGAAGGCCTTTACACTAGTGTCCATACTACCTTATTTTATTACAGAACAGAGAGCATCACTGAAAAAAAAATTATTGATTTGCTACAAATTCAATTACAGCCAGTCGAACACCGTTTGCAGCCTGGCTGGGAACTCCATTGTCATCATCATCGTCATCATCGCTATCGTCCTCGACATCTCCATCAAATTCTTCCCCTTGAATAATACAAATGTTGTGAAGTACACAGCATGCTATGATGGTGTTTGGGATCCTCCAATGATCCTCATCCAAGCACTTCAGTAGTGCTCTCCACCTACCCTTTAACAAACCAAACGCATGCTCAGAAACTATTCGTGCTTTAGAGAGTTCCTTATTGAACTTCTTCTGGTCTCGGTTAAGGGCTCCATTATCTTTGATAACCGGTAGAAGCCAGGTCTTCAATGGGTACGCTGAATCTCCCAGCACAAGTGGGCGAATTACGGTTCCCCCCAAATTCAGGGTAGGTTCCATGAGAATATCCTCGTTTTCGGCGGCCCAGTACACATCGCTTAGTCGCAGCATTCGAGAATTATGCAGACTCCCGGGAGTCAACAATCCCTTGTACTAAATAACTGTAAAAATGTTTCCGGTTAAAGTAGTCCTCGTTATTCTCTTTTGGTGCTTTTATAGGAATGTGACTACCGTCAATCGCTTCAACAACATTCAGAACCTTGCTCTTCTCAGAGAAATCTTCAATTTTCCTGCTTATTTCCGCCCTTGTAGAAGGAAACTTTATGAAGTCATCCTGCAGACGGCAAATTGCTTCTACAAACTCATGACAGCACTTAACCACTGTAGGTTTTGCCAGTCCAATCATCAGTCCACATGAGCGGTAGCACTCGCCAGTCGCCAAACGCCACAAGCTCACAGCCACTTGCTTTTCAACTGGAATAGCGTCACGCATTCTAGTGTTTTGTCGCGCTATTGCTGGCCCTACCAGCCTACAGATATACTCGAAAGTAGCCCAAGACATGCGGAAGTTTTCCTTCCACCAGTGATCAAGAGCTCTGCTGTTTAAAAGTTCCTGGAACCAGTTCTGCAGACGAGGAAATACCCAAGCACGTCTTGGCCGGCGAGCAACTTGCAGGTAACAATTTCTATAGAACAAATACAACATCTGAAGTGATTGTAAAAGTCGTAATTGCAGACGCCTTCTACGCATTCGTCTTAGAATGAAGTTTTGGATCGCTGAATCAACCTGACATTGCCGTATAAGAAGAACAACAACAACTGAAAGGAGACCATACGTCTCGCGGTTTGCGATCGCCATGATGCATTAAATTTCCCGCCAAACACAGCGAGGTCAAACGTTCACCTCAGGCAATATTTTGCAATGTAACCAGAAATTATTATCTAACTGGAAACCCAAGCTGATCCCATCCCAAGCCAATTTCCCCTAGGGAAACCGTGGGCACAATGTAAGTGTAACCACAACTAATGTATGGGAAAAGTTAGGAGTTCGAAGCACAATAATTTAAAGAAAATTAACGCTCTGCAATTTCTATGAATAACAAGGTAAACGTACCTAGCAAAAGATTTAATGGGTTAAATGTGAACAGTGTTTTCAATAAGGGCCGGCGGCCGGCAAAACTCACTGGCTATTTCACACCAACTCGCCACCTACTTTGAAATAAATAACCCCAATTTTTTTTAATATCATGAGAAACATTCACCCTGGATTGGCAAAGTTTTTTTCAAAAAAAAAAAAAAAAAGAAAAAGAATGTTACCCGAAATCTCGGTAATTTCGGCCTGGCAGCCATCGATTTCTTCGATCGATCGCTCAGTTGCTGAGCAGCCTGGCATATTCTCTAAACCGTGGGTTCTGGGTGTGAAGGCAGCACAACGCGTGTGTGTGAATATTTCCACGCGCCCTCGAGGTCATGTAGAGTTTACGACTTTTGAATAAATTACACGCATGTCTGCGCCAAAGAAAACACAAAGAACTCTTTTTGAAGTGTTTCAGCCTCAACAAAAGCGACAAAGAAGAGAGACAGGTATGTCCACTCCTTTATTTAAATTTTGCAAGTTGTAGAGCTTTCACAATAATAAAAAAAGTCTCGTGTTTATAAATAACTATACATCAGATAAAATCAGCAACAAATTGTGAAACTATTGAAGAAAATACTTCACAGTTTAAGTAGACACAAAATTGGACAAGTGATAAAACATTGTCATGTTTTCGTCTTTTCTGTGTGTAAACAAAAGTTAGTCATGGCAAATATCCTCAAAAATAACATGCGAACAAAGTTTGCAAATTCGATGATGTGCTGTCACTGCTAAGTTAATTTTGATATTTTAACTTGACTTTTATTCAAGGTTTCTATTTTTGTTGGCAGTTATGAGGTTAAAAATGTGTTTTTAAGGCGAATCAATGTCTGCCAGTGCAGCTTGTTCATATGTAAAATGCAAATTTATTCACGGCGACAGGAAGCAAAAAAATTGGCGTTTCTTTTTGAAAGCGCTTTCGCCAATGTTTTGAAATTCAATTCGAAATAAGGGAATCGGCAATTTGGTATATTTTTAGTAAATAGGTAAATAACACGAAACTTTATGATATTTAAATCATTTTATTATCATCAAGTTTGGCCGGTCAACATATGACCGGCAAGTCGAACGTTTGACCGGCCAAAACCCCAATGAATTAGACGCGGCTGATTAGAAGATTGTTTTTCGAATTAGAAAAGATTGTTTTTCAAATGTTAAGGCAAGTAAATGACTTTTAATTGGTTTTGATATATTTTATTTGAACATAACAGAAAACTTTCCTTATTTCACTTTCTCAACTGTAGTGTCTTATATTGCATTACGAGTATGCACACTGGGTTGTTATTACGAGCAGGATTAGAGAAGTAGAAGTTTCCATTAAAAGAGTTCAGAATTATTATTGAGGATTCCATAACTGGCGACGAGGATATCCCAAACAAGCTCACCTACAACTACAACTCAAGTTACAGTCATTTCAAAACAACTACATCGGTTAAACAATGGAAAAAACAACATTCTTCTCACCACCATGTGCGCTGGCCGCCATCTTGAAACTGTTTTGAGGTGAAAATCCAGACTTCTCGACTCAGTTGAACAATAATATACACTGGCCATGGAAGATTCCCCAGAAAATTGCATCACAAGATTACACTGAACGATTACACAACTGCTGAAGAGAAATGGTGAATATTTTACCTCCATTTCCTCCATTCTCCGTACATGAAGACGACGCTTCAGTTGGTCCACGTTGGAAAAAATGGTTGAAGCGTTTTGAAATGTATCTCGGTGCTCATGAGGTGAAAGATCCGACACCCAAGAGAGCGCTGTTACTATACTCCGCTGGCGAGGAAGTCACCTACATTTTCGAAACACTTCCAGACCAGGGCAAAGAAAAAGATTACGACAAAGCTGTAACCGCTTTGAATGCTTACTTCCAGCCCAAAGTAAACAAGACGTACGAAATTTACATGTTCAGAAATGCTACCCAGAATCCTGGTGAATTGCTAGATTCCTGCTGCACACGGCTCAGACGCCTGGCTCAAACCTGTGAGTTTGCCAATGAAGACGAAGAAATCTAATCACACATAGTCGTCTCTTGTTCATCTTCACGACTGCGGCGAAGAGCTCTACGAGAAGATATGAATCTCAAAGACTTACTTGCCTATGGCCGGGGTCTAGAAATGTCTGACAAACAAGCAAAAGGTATTGAGGAGCACGAAAAGTTAGCCAAAGTATCGCCAGTCCAGACAGAGAAGCGAAGGTCCGAAAACAAGAAATGCTACAGATGTGGCGAACACTACCCTCATAAAGGGCGACCTTGTCCAGCCCTGAAAGAAACGTGCAAGCACTGTCACAAAAAGGGTCATTTTGCTACAGTGTGCAGAAGTAGATTAACTGCAAAGAAAGTCAACACTGTGGGTGTAGGAGATAGTGATGAGTCCACTGATGAAGAATACACCTACCGTATCACTCTCCACTCTGTGCATGACAAGGCACAACCATTAACTAAAGTTATCATTGGAGAAAAGACAGTGAAATGTCTTATCGACTCAGGAGCGGGAGTGAATGTTATTGACACGTATACTTTCAATCAGATGGAGAATATTCACATTTCACCTACTTTAAAGAAGATCTATGGCTACAGATCTTCCGAGCCTTTGCCAGTCGTTGGAACGTTCAAAGCCAACATCAAGTCGGGAGTGACCAACAAATTCAAGGTTGCACAATTCTGTGTCGTTGACGGACAGGATGGAAACCTGATATGCTATGAGACGGCAACTGATCTCGGACTGCTGCACATAGTAAACAGTGTATCAGTACCCCAGGTGGATGACATGGTGGAGGAATACAAAGATTGCTTTGAGGGGCTGGGGAAGATGAAAGATAAAGCTGCGAAATTACATGTCAATAGTAGTGCAAGACCACTTGCTCAGACGTTCCATAGACTACCATTTCACGTTTGCGAACAAGTTGAGGCTGAGCTCAAGAATCTAGAGGAACTTGACATAATAGAACGAGCTGAAGGACCGACTCCCTGGGTGTCCCCAATAGTGGTAGTTCCAAAGAAGACAGGAATATGCATATGCGTCAATATGAGAGCGGCCAATCAGGCTATAGAACGGGAACGACACCCAGTACCTACTGTAGAAGACCTGATCGTTGATCTGAATGGATCCACTGTGTTCAGCAAGATAGACTTAAACCAAGGCTATCACCAACTTGAGCTGGAAGAAAATTCTCGAGGCATTACTACTTTTGCCACGCACATTGGTTTATTTCGATACAAGCGACTCACCTTTGGAGTCAACTCAGCAGCTGAAATATTTCAGAAGTCTATAGAAGAGGTATTACAGGGAGTTGAAGGTGCAAGAAACATATCTGACGACATAATAGTGTTTGGCAAGAACCAAGTTGATCATGACGAGGCTCTACGAGCTGTTCTTCAGAGAATGAGAGAAAACAATCTAACTGCGAACCCTGACAAGTGTCTGTTCAACCAATCATCCATTGACTTCTTTGGCCATCACCTCTCTGCAGACAGCATCAGTGCAGACAACAAGAAAATTTCATCCCTCATCAATGCCGGTGCTCCCAAGAATGCAACTGAGGCACACAGTTTTCTTGGTTTGGCCCAGCACCTTGCACGCTTCATCAAGGACTTTGCATCCATTTCCACTCCAATCCGTCAACTCACACACAAAAATGCCAAATGGGTGTGGGGCCCAGAAGAACAACATGTATTTGCTTGTCTTAAGGCTCGCATGGCAACTCCAGAAGTCATGAAGTACTTCAACCCTCGTTGGAAACAGAGCTGATCGTTGATGCCAGCCCTGTTGGACTGGGAGCAATTCTCACACAGTTAACAGCAGATGAAGGAATGAACATTATAGCTTATGCAAGTCGTTCACTCACTGATTGCGATAGCCGTTACAGTCAAACCGAAAGAGAGGCCCTTGCAGTGATCTGGGGAGTTGAACACTTTCACCTGTACCTGTATGGATCATCTTTTCGCGTCATCACAGATCACAAGCCATTAGAAACAATTTTCAACAACCCCACCTGCAAGGCAACTGTGAGACTTGAAAGACGACAGCTGCGCCTACAGCCATATGAAACTGCAGTTGTTTACAAGCCAGGAGCAGACAACCCAGCCGATTACATGAGTCGTCATCCTGATCCCAAGCAGTCACAGACCCCCCATCATTTATCGAGAGTTGATGCCTATGTCAACTTTGTGATCACTAATGCTATGCCATCTGCCGTTACCCTTCAAGAGATCAGAGATGTGACAGCTACAGATGAAACATTGCAGAACCTGGCAAGGGTGATAACAACTCAAAAGTGACACGAAGTCGGAAAGGATGTCGGTCAGTACCAACAGATCAAACAGGAGCTGTCAGTATCAAATGGTGTAATTCTGAAAGGAACCCGCATAATAGTTCCTGGAAGACTATGTTAGCCCACAGTGGACATCAAGGCATTGTCAAGACGAAGCATTTTATAAATATTAAGTAGAAGTATTTATCAAACGGCTAGCGTATAATCTTTGAATTACTTTGAATTCTTGAAACTTTCGTGAAATCATTTGTTTACATCACAGTTGCTATGACACTTATTGATACTAAACTCTCCATCGCTTAGGTAATTGTTACTAGAATAATTTGAAAGGTTACTACTTGATAGATGTATTAAACTTTCTGATCTTTAAAAAGATTGCTCATCAAACTTGTCTTTCTAAAAGATCACTAGTTTGTTGCTACACTGACATGTTCAAATTGTCAAATCACAGGTCAGCGGTAGGGCTGGCGCTCAGACGTGTTTTTCGTCGTTCCACATTTTCGTTTATTTTGTTGCTGTATATTCTGTCAAGTAGCAGAGTTTTTATATCAAATGTCCAACAGATTGGATTAAGTGTAAATGAGGGTTGTTTTGGAAATGCTAGCAAGTCTGTGGAACTGGTTTCTTTGTCGCTTTGGGGCCGTAGGATGCCTCGGTAGCCGGTTGTTTCACTACAAAGTTGTTTCGCTACAAAGTTGTTTCGCTACAAGTTGCTACAAGTCGTTTCGCTGCAACACAGAGTCGATTCGCTACACACACAAAGTCAATTCGCTACACATCTAAGGTGGTTTCGCTTCAAACTCCAGAAAACCAAAAGTCAATTTGCTACATAAACCTATAGTTCGAAAACAAACGGCTTTTTTATAGTCAATAATACATTAGTAACGCAATGACTGATCTCGAACACGAAACTGAAGTGCCTGAACATACCCAAGCCTCCGCAGTCAGATCATGCAAACGAGTCTATAAGTCAATTTACTACATTCATTTATTATCATATGTAATACCAAAATGTCGGCTCAACAGCATACACATACGAAAAAAAAAAAAACTAATGTAGGGCAACCGACCTATGACGAAACAGTGTATTTTCCTTGTACGACGGACCTATGAGGAAACATACTTTTTTAAACCAATGGGAGTGCTTTAAACTCAAAAAGATATTTTGATCCTATTGCCTGTATAAAACAATCAAGAGTGCAAAATTGATCATTCATTCATTCTATCACGACCTTTGAGTTACCACAAGTTATTACGAGTTACTACGAGTCTCTTGAAATTTCTCCTACAATGGCTTCTGTGCAGATTGTCAACTGTATTGTTTGCAACGAAACTGTTTGTCCAAGGCAGCAGGGCATCCAATGTGACGGATGTTTGCGTTGGAATCATCGAACATGCACAGGTATGTTTCATATGTTAGTATGTTACTTTTATTCCTGATATTTCAGGTTACCACTTACCTTTTAATTAAGCATTTTTTTCTCATTTCATAGGAATAACGCAGGCCGCGTACCGAGCAGCAGTTCAGGATGGCGGTAACATCAACTGGTGTTGCGCTGTATGTACCGAATTGGACGCAGGAACCTACGAAGACTCCACCCTTTGCGAACCAGAACCAGAGCTGGAACCAGAATTCGATGAGCCATCCCTGGTCGACCTGAATCCTGCTGACACCAGTTCCGACTTCAGCTTCAGCGACGTTACCTACGAAATAATGGAGCAGTGTTTGAAGGAGGGACGTCCCAAGCTGATCAATACTCAGGGCTACACTTACAACCAACACAGACAGAGAGGGATCGTCACTGACTGGCAGTGTACTGTCCGGCCAAAGATGAACCCATGTAGAGCCACTGTCAGACAGCGCGGCTGCTATGATTTCCAAACTGGCAGCAACCTGCACAACCATCAGCCTCAGGTGGGGGCCTCTACTGCGGCAAAAATCACCACCAAAGTAAAAGCCATGGCAGTGGAAGATGTCTTCAGACCAGCACCGGCCATTGTTGACGAGGTCAGTAATACTAGCTAACATTAATGCATCTTAAGACAAAATTAGGTGAATTTTTATTACATACCTGCCTGTGCAAAGCTTTTCAACAACTTACACTGTAAACTTTCAAATTACAGCATTGTTAATTATTTTTCTTTTTTTTAAAGAAAAATTGGTTCTTACTTGCGGGTTTTTACCGTGTCTTCAGAAAAAACTTACTTACAACTTATGGTGTGGATTAATAAAAATCTTTTTATGTTTAAGGTTCTGCTTGAAAAACTGACTGACGCACCTTGTCCAGCCCTTCCTAAACCGGAGTTCATAGCAAGACAGGCCAACTGACTTCACCAGCCTTCGGCTGAAAGAGCCAACCAAACTTGACTTCAGTCTGGAGGAAAACCATCTGCCTGATGCCTTTATGAAAGCAGATCTCAGCGTCCACGGCTGCTGCCACATCATATTTGCTACCGATGACCAGCTTCTCCACTTGAGCAAGTCAAAGACTTGGTACATCGACAGCACCTTCAAACTGGTCCGCCACCCATTCAAACAGCTCCTGACGATTAATGCCTTCATCAGGAGAGATGATCACGCCAAGCAGGTCCCGCTGGTCTTTGTGCTCATGTCAGGCAAAAAGAAAAAGGAATATCGTAAGGTGAGTTCCACTACAATTCAATTAAAGATTTGAGAACGTAGGGGTATCTTTATAAATCTTTATTAATTCGATTGAAAACTGTTCTAACTTTTAACGTAATTAGCAAAAGTTTGATAACGTCAGGATATCTTGTTTTTATTGTTTTATTGTGAAGTGAACAGATGAAAATTCATATCATTTGAACTACAGAAAAATTGAATCAAATGAAATTTCATTTGTTCACTTCACTGTATGAATTGTTCGTATTATTTCTGCTTCTACCCAAGGTATTAAAAGCTGTTCTTCATTTGCTGCCTGGTCAACCTGCCCTAGCAAAAGTAACAATCGACTTGAGAAGGCGATCTGGACGGTACTAAGAGAACTGCTGCCCAATGTTGAGGTCCAAGGTTGTGTATTCCACTGGACACAGGCGCTGTGGAGAAAACACTACAATATTCGCGAAAATTTCTTGAGTTTAAATGAGGTGGCGAAAGTGTAGCGAATCGACTTTTGGGCTTATGGAGTTTGAAGCGAAACGACCTTAGATGTGTAGCGAATCGACTTTGTGTGAGTAGCAAATCAACTTGTGTTGCAGCAAAACAACTTGCCGCGAAACGACTTTGTAGCGAAACGACCTTGAACCGATGCCTCAATTTGTCCGCCATCTTGGAATATATGTGAAAGGATATCATGCCACTAGGATAACCCGTTATCCGAACTCTGTTGCCACTTTCAATCAAGATCATTTGGCTACTACTGGTGATATCAGCCTAAATCCTGGCCCTGACCGAATTGTTTCAGACAATGGTAAAAAACCAGTGTGGAAGTTTCCATGTGCTGTCTGTGATAAGCCAGTGCGTTGCAATCAGAAGGGAATTCTTTGCAATGGTTGTGACAGTTGGCATCACATTAAGTGCATTGATATGGATGTCGAGACTTATGTCGCTCTGAGTTACTCTCAAGATCAATGGTTTTGTAAAGCCAACAGTTGTAACTGGCCTTTTGATTTCTCTGACTCGTTTTTCGAGTCTTCGTTCTCTTCTGATACAGTTCAGATTTCAACACCTGCTCATAATGATTCAAGTGTCACCCCTACTCTGCGGCATAACGATCAACTGGAGAATCAAAGGAATATCTGTAATGATATCCTGTTATGTCACCTGAATATAAACAGCATACAAAACAAATTTGAGGAGCTTGTCGCTTTAATCAGGAAACTAAAAATTCATATAATATTTATCAGCAAAACAAAAATTGATTCCACATATCCTGATAGCCAATTTGCCATTCCTGGCTATACCTTATACCGTAATGACAGAAAAAAAGGAGGTGGAGGCATCCTGGTTTATATATCCACACTACTGCCTTGTAGAAGGCTTAAGATTACCAGGACCTATAAGACACTGGAATCCCTCGCAGTTGAGATTAGGCTTGGCACATTTGAAATGATCATTATTGGCATCTACTGTCCACCCAAATCGGTATCTGGTGATTATCAACAACAACTAGAAGGGGAACTTAATGGTATTTGCACCTGGGCCTCTTTACGGAGAAACTTTGTCACTGTTATTGGTGATATTAATCTTGATAGACTTAGACCAGATAAAAGTGAAGGGAAATTACTCTTAGATTTGGAAGTGGAACAAGAACTCACATGTCTTATTGATAAACCAACTAGCATGGAGAAGAAAAGTCTATCTCACACCTCTACCCTCTGATGTGTTGTCGACAAGTAAATCAGAGTGATTTAAGTGCGGTGGTTATGGGATTTTCAAGGAAAACTTCAACAACACCCAAACAAAGTGATTACTTCTAGAAGCTACAAAAACTTTGATGATGAAAAGTTTACCCAGGACCTTTCTGAAGCTCATTGGCATGTGGGAGAAGTGTTCGACGATTTGGAAGATCACGTGTATTATTGGAACACTTTGATGGCTAACATTATTGATGAGAATCTTCCATTGAAAAAGATGAGGGTAAGAGCTAAAGATGTACCTTATATGACGACAAATTGGAAACATGCTATTAGGGCTAAGAGGAGGGCATTAGCAACCTATCAAAATGACAAATCTGATTCCAACTGGGATGCACTGCATATATGGCGTAATGAAGCCACGCGACATAGGAGAATAGCAATCAAGTCTTATTGGAAGAGTAAATCTGACCATCTCAAGGAAAAGCCAGCAGACTTTTACAGAACTTTTATGCCATTTCTAGGCTTGAATGCCTGGGCAAGAAGCACCGAGTTTAATATCAAAGTTGGAAATGAAATTGTCAAGAGTCCAGACAAGGTAGCTGAAACCCTAGCCAATTTATTTTGCTTCAATTGCAGATGGCATCGGTGGAGATAATATTGAAAATTTAACAGAAAGTGATTTCAACAACCATCCAAGTGTCTTAAAAATAGCACAGCGCTTGACTCAACGTGATGCTATAAAACTAAACCCCCTTCACAAAGTGGAAGTTCAAGTCAAGAAAGCATCTGGCTGTGACTCCATTCCTCTGTTTGCTTTAAAAGTTGGCGCAGAGGCAATTGCTATCCCTCTCACTACGTTATTTAACAGATGCATAATGGAGAGTAAATGGCCACAGTCATGGAAAAAGGGGGAAAGGGTTCCAGTCTTTAAAAGTGATGACCCCCTACTAAAGGAGAACTATAGACCTGCCACTGTTCTCCCAGCTGCAGATAAGGTCTTTGAGCAGATTGTAGCTAAGCAACTTGTGGGGATGTTCGATCACCGTCTTGGGCAAGCCCTGTCGGCCTATCAGAAGACTCACAGCTGTGAGACTACTCTTATTAATCTTTTCGAGAACTGGAGACATGCTAGGGACAATAAGCACCTATTAGGAATCTTATCAACAGATATGTCAAAGGCCTTCGATTCTATGCATCTAGCTCTGCTGCTGAGTAAACTAAGAGCATATGGTTTTGAAGAAAATTTCATCAATTTGTTGCGCTCCTATTTATGTGGGCGCTCTAACAGAGTGAAGCTTGCATCTCGAAAAAATTCCTGGAAACGGGTTAACCAAGGTTGCCCCCAGAGGTCAGCTTTGGGACTGTTGCTGTGGAATATTTTTCAAAATGACTTAGTCTATGAAATTGAACGGAATCTAAGCATGTATGCTGATGACAATCAGCTTTTTGAAATTAGTGATAACGTTGCTACGATTAATGACAACCTTAATGCAAACGCAAGAAAAGCATCTTCATGGTATGAGTCGAACTTACTTAAGGGGAACCTCTCCAAATACCATACTATGTTGATACAATAAACAAAGAGATGGGAGAGATGAGATAAACGTAAATGTACAAGGAACTGACATTGATTCTATGAACAGTATTAAGTTACTAGGTGTCACTATTGACAACAAGCTTAATTTCAGTGTGCACATAAATATCGCGTGCAAGAAGGCTAACCAGAGGATAGGTGTACTAATGAGACTTAAAAACTTAGTGCCCACCGTTGCTAAACTACACCTTTTAAAGGCTGCGATCCTTCCATACCTCACCTACTGCCATCTCACCTGGCATTTTTGCCTTGCAAGTGACAAGAGAAAACTTGAATGCACTCAGGAGAGGGGTTTGCATGCAGTCTTCAGAGATAGTAAATCTACATATGAGCAATTACTAACAAGGCTAATTTAAAATCTCTTTATGAAAGAAGGCTACAGGATATAGCTTGTTTAATGTTTAAAGTGAGGCATAATCTGTGCCCACTGACTGTTAAAAATTTGTTTTCATTGAAAAGTTCCTCTTACAACCTCAGAGGTGCAGATTTCCACATTCCTAGATTTAATACTGTTACCTATGGAAAACATTCCCCAAGATATATTGGCCCTTTGCTGTGAAATCGACTTTCAACTAACATAAAAACCTCACATTATTGTGAGAATTGTGTTCTATGTAGCACATGAACAATTATCTGGCTTAGGGAACGCTCTCTGTGTTTATTTGATTTAATAATGAGTATTAAATAAGGTAGTTTAAACTTTTAGTTCTTAATGTCAATGACGTATTTAAATTTTATCTATTGTAAATAGTTAAATTAGTTGAATTTTAACTTATTGTATTGAGTTTAGGTGTCCCCTATTAGTAGAGAGTTTCTTACCCTCGGCTAGATCGATTTGACACATGAATAAAGTTTTTCATTCATTCATTCATTCACAACACTTACACATGCCGACATTTGATGTGAAGCACTCTCTGAATATCGAGTTATTAACGTTGAACTGTTTTTGCTGTACATATTACCAGTACACCTAATTGTCATTATATAACGAAGATATAAGACGCAAGTTTTCAATAGCTCTATTTGAAACTCTTAGAGATTGATGAAACATGCTGTTTGAAGGTGATCAAACAGGAAGGGAAGACTGGTGACAATTACTTTCGAAATCAACATGGTGTCCTTAGCGTGGGTTGTCATGTTTGCATGTTTGTGGTGGATGATGTACTGTCAAAACTAAAAGGTTTTCCGTTTAACAAAGGAAAAGTTAGAAGTAGTCATTCGAATAGGGAGTTCTTTACATTTTTATAGAGAGAGATTTGTACCTTTCCTTTCTTCAAGTAAGAATAGTGATCGTGTTCACGAGCATTTCGATCTAGTTGAAGTTATTACGTAAATAAATGTCTATGTTCTCGCCGGTGGATCTTATTGAAAGTGACATGTGAAGGCAAACTGCAAGTCCTTGCTGAAAACTAAAGATGCATTGTGGCGTCGGTGGATGGGCGAGTACCTGCGATCATTACGTGAGCGCCATCGTCTTAAATACGGTGACAAGAAGTGTACCCTTGCTGTTGGAGATGTAGTCGTCATCCAGTCTCCTGAGCAGAACCGAAACTGCTGGCCTCTTGGTATTGTCGAGCAGCTTATTGAAGGAAGAGATGGTGTAGTTCGAGGTGCAAGGTTGCGAGCAGGCCCATCACACCTTGAACGCCCTATCCAGCACCTCTATCCCCTGGAACTGTCGTGTGACAAAGAGAATGTGCAGAGAAACATGACACCCCTCGACCCTACAGCACCTGTGTTCAGACCTAGACAAGATACAGCAGTTGCAGCCAGCCTTCGAATACAAGAAGTGGCTGAGGAGGAGAAGCTGGACTAAACATTACATAAAGAACCTTGAACTGAACTGAAAGAATGTTAATATTTTATTCTTGATTGCTGATTTTCTTTGAGAAGCATTTTTCAATCAGTTCCGTGTGTTACATATGCCTCATTTCCTACGAGTCATATGGGGGAGTATGTCGGGAACCATGAACAATGCCTTAAGTCTTTTTCCGTATCGCTATTGTTGTTTTGTCATGACCGGAAATGTCTCCAATCAATCAATTTCCCAGAATGTACTTTGTGCTCCAAGGTATCACGTTTCTTTTCTAGTTGGTTGAGAAATCCTGCACGCGGTCGAGTTGTTGTTGATGCTTTAGTTATACCTGGATTGTATCTATTCATCGATTAAAAGAGTTGATTAACCAGGGAACGTGTCTTTGGTGCGTTTTCGACAATCAGACCAAATTAAATTACATCATATATCATCCTCGTTAAATACATATCATGTTTTAAAGATGATTCCCATTCCGTTCTGCACAGTCTCCGCACCCTAATGTTTATATACATAAGTTCTTACTCAATGGAATGCGAATCGATGTTATTCGTCACGAACTACATACCTCATCTTTGAGGCGTTTCAAATTTGTTTTCCAACAGCTTCATTGATTTTTACAGCTGCAAAGTTGTAAATCTTGTGATGTCTTACATGAAACAGAAAGATGCAAACAAACTCGAGGGTGTGCAGTATCGACCAGAAATCATCTTTAATACCATTTGATTCTAAACTTCACAGTGATTCTGAGCAACTTATCATAAGAGGATGCTGGCAATCAAGGAGTTGACATTTTTCAGCAAGTCCAATAAAGTAAATATGTAACAGAGAGGGACAGGGGAATATGTAGCTAGAGAGGGACAGTCCTTGTTTGTGAATGAATAAGGTCAATTTCAATACATGTCCTCAATAAAACCAAGAAGGTCAATGTAGAGATGTTCTGCCTGACTTAAATTGCTTGGTATCTGAAAATTTTTTTCACTCATTATCATATGGGCAAGTTCTGCAAACGTTTGGGAAAAGTTGTCTTGTTTTACCTCACAGGAAACATCCTTGGTAACCACTAGGTCTTCAGTGGATGTCTTATGAAGGTAAGATATCTTTATTGTTGTATTTATTCCTGATGTAATTGTAATGGCAATCATGCCAAAATGTCTTGAAAGAACCGGAATGCTTGTACCAATATATGCTGATCTTTTGAGGGTGGTTGATTCATTTAATACTCGGGCTTTCCAAGGGAAACACCCAAGTTGAAATTCCAGCCTCAAACTTTTTCAGTTTGGTTGCAAATCGCAGTCAAGTCCTCATCAAGCATGCACAACCTTTTAACTCTGATGCATGTGCGACGTTTTGACTAATGAGCACATGGCATGGTGTAATGGTGGACAAAGAAAAGCTTTCGCAGTGCAAAATCAGCACAGACAGTGTATAATACACTCAAAATGCACACAAAATATGTACACATCATTCGCAGTAGACCCACACAAAAAGATGTGGAGCATTTTCGGAATAGGTTGGTCTGCAAACCTTGTGAGAGATCTCTTTATGAGTGAACATTCATAAGTGAACCTCTTATTGAGAAACAAGCTATATCAATTGAGCTATCTAATGTTAATCGAGAGAAGCATAGATGGAAGTCTCATCGCATTTGTAGACGTAACCAAGAACCCACCAGAATACCTATACAAAGTTTGAAAAGGTTAAAGATCAAGAGCAGAAAGGTTACAAAATTTGTCTATGCACATATTCTCTCACGTATCCCCATCTCATCTACATTGTACTGTCATGTTAATGCTAAAAACTATTTAATGAAAGGACGCTTAAGTTTAACTGTTGTGAAAGAATTCGTCAAAGTATAAGAAAGGTAAAATAAAGTGCCAGTTGATATTTAACATTGTTTTCTTGTAACAAACTAATGTGTTCTTGCAAGAACAAGGCTCAAGTAGCAACTTATTGCAACTATAAATTAAGTAGAGACAGCAAAAAAATCCTGGCCCTCCAACACACATTGACCCTCACAAAACAATAGTAGCTCCATGTAGTCAAGGTAATGAGTTGCTTTTTGGACAGAATGTAGGACAACAATGTGCTGCAATGAGTTCGTGATCTTTGATTTACTATAACACACAAGGGATCAGCTCTGCAAATGATCTTATACAAATAATGAATATTGGAAATCAGCCTTATTCAAGTTTGTCACTATTAGCCAGACAGGCATATTTAATGCAGTCAGAATTACCAACAGCACCAAATGTGTTTGATACTAATTATCAACTGGTACTGTTCACCAAGAAATTGCTACAGAGGGATATCAGTACTGTATGTCTTTCCAAAGAGCCTTTGAGTCACTCATATCTGAAAGCTACACTAATTTCATAGTAACAATAGGGTGCATTGCTGTTGCAACCTATTGTAATAGTAATATGGGGTTCAAAATATTTGATTCTCATGCTAGAGATTTGTGTGGTAGAGGGCAGCCTCAAGGTACATGAGTTCTTCTCAAAGTACTGTCTCCTAATAGTTTAGTACATTACTTTCAGAGTATACATAACAATGATCTATTTGAAGTGAAAGGAGTACAAATTGAGAATATTCAAAATAGGATGGTTTCTCAAAACAGTCTGAAAAAAATTATAAACTTTAACCTAAGTTGTGCTGTACCTCTATACTCTCTTTGCTACTCTATAGCCATGTTCAAATTAACTAATTACAGTCCCTGATTATAACTGGATTACAATTACTTCAAACAATCCTAAGGGGGTTGTTTGAAGTAATTACAGTGCGTGATTGAACAAAATGGCGGACACATGGAGGTTTGAGGAAACCAAACTTTTGATCGCTTTATGGAGTGAAGAGGCAGTGCAACATGAGTTAAACACCATGCACAGCAAGAAACTCATATGGGAAAAAATAAGCCAAGGAATGGCCAATGGAGGGTACTCGAGAAGTACACAACAGTGTCGTGATAAAATTAACAATGTCAAGCAAAAATATCACAAGATTCGTGAGGGCAACAAAATTTCTGAAAACCAACGACAAGAATGGGAGATGTTTGAACCAATGGACCGTGTTCTTGGCTGCAAACCAACCTCAAAACCTAGAGTGGTTGACTTGATGCCAAGCAGTTCTAAAGAGGAAGAAAAGATTTCCAAAGTGACATATCCTGATGATGGCGACAAAGCCTTTGGCAGTGTGGTTGATGTTTCATTCTCATCCCTCTCCAATGAAGATGAAAACGTAGCAGCAACTCCCTAAGAAAAGAGCAGATGCACAAAGACAACCGACATAAGCCTGGTGAAGAATCGAAATATTGCAAGCAAAGGTGGGATAGAACATGTTTCTACGCAGCCTTCTACCTCAACAAAAGATCCGTAATTTACTAGCAAGAAACACAAGAAACCTTGTAAAGGGGATAAAATTTCTGAAGCATTATCAACATTCACCAAAGTACAAAGGGAGCAGCAACAGTTATTTATGGAAGTGGAGGAAAGACAGGCCCAAAAAGAATTGGAGTTGGAAGAAAAATGAATGAAGCTTGAGCAAGAAAATGACCAATGCAGGGAAGCTTACTCCAAACTGTTCTAACAACGGTTTGATTGACAACTATCAACAGGATGGCCTAAACAAAGGTAAGTGCTTTCTTGACCAAAACCTGTCTCATCCGTTGTTGCTGTTTCATACGGCGTATTTTCCTGCTTCTAGCCTTTGAAGCTTCCTTTGCCTTTCTTCTGGCCTCCAAATCAAGTATTGCAGTGAATATCATGGCAGCTGTTCAATTGGGCACCATTTTGTTTTCAACTTTAGATTGCAAGGTTATCCCGCCTAGTCTATTTAAATTTTCGTAGATGTGAACAGAACCATAATTGAATAAAATCGAATGGAGTACGATAGATTGAATCATAATTTAGTTGAATATAATTTACATTTAGTGTGAACATGGCATATAATGAAACCATGTAATTACTGGAATTACAACTTATCCTTGCCCACCATTGTTTACAACAGCAAAAAGATGTCGCAAATCAAGTTAGAACACAACCAGCTCTCACCAGCTTATCTTCCAAGAAATGTGGATGCTTGTGGAACTGAAGTAAATTTGATAATTTGTTTGAGAGTGAAGGACAATTAACTGATTAACTTCAAAGCAAGTCAATTCTTGAGAATGAAACAATAAATAAAACTTTAAACTTTGATACCATTGTATCTTTAAACCCACAAAAAGATCAAAATGTACACCAAATGCAAATATGGTGGACCATCGAGGCAGACCGGGCCGAGTTGCACAAAGTCGAGGCTAGCTAGGCCACAGCTTTTCCCTGATGTTTTGGTTGACATGAATGGCTGTACACGTGCTATCCCGCAAGCTTCTCTTGCTGGAAGAGAGCTCCAGACATTAAAATGCAAAGAACTTCGTTTTTTGGCTCAAATGAAGAGGTGATTCATTGAAGGGGTTGAAAACAAAGGCAGTGCTAGTGAAGAGGTAAGATTGCTTTGTGTTTTGCTGACTTGTCAAAATATCACTCCAATACATGTGAAAAATCAGATTTCACAAGCTAAAAGTAGCTTTCTTTCTGCTTTTAAGGGGTCAAACTAACCAACCAACCAAAACCAAACTACCCTTTCAGATGGCTGGTCTGGCGATATAAAGCAAATGCCTTTTTCCATGTGTGCCCATTTTTCCACTGTTAGTGCCATCACAGCTTTAGAAAAAACGATACTCCCCACAACTTAAAAGTTGCATTGTGCATTTTTAGAGTTCAAGAATGCCTCTGGCCAGGTCGGTTTTTGCAAACATATTTTGGCTCTTTTGTTAAAATTATGCAAGTTTCATTGTATGAGAGTAAAAGTGTGACCGACCTTGAAAACGAAGACAACATGCAGCCAAACTGGATCTGCACATCAGCTCTGAAGCAGTGGCATCACTAGGGAAGAGGAGACTGTATAAATCCACAACCAGTGATGGAAGTGTTGGTGACCAAAACAAGCTTAGAGTTAGACAAACAATCATCATCCAGAGACTCTGGTGTGAAATGTCTTTTGTATGAGGCCCGAAATAGCCTTAATGGCCAGCAGCCAGCAGCAAATTATTGGAACAGTTGAGAGAGCTTAACCCTAAAATGGCTTTATCACAAATTATGACTGCAAGAACTGAGTCAACAACAATTGTCCTGACAAAATTTGGAAAAAGTCCTCAAGGATCCTTTGCCATTTACCAACTATCCATGAATGAAGATAACTTTAAAGTGTTTTGTGACATTTCATCTGTCAACAGGTCAGATTCAGGCAATCATGTTAATGATTCTCAGTTAACTGCTTTTCCCAGATTTCCCCTCATGCTTCACATTAACAGTTTCAAATACCAACTGAGTGGGAGGGTGGCGGGGAGAGAACAGAGACATCAACACAACATATCACATGCCATTCTGTTTGAAAGTTAAGTTTTCATTCCAAGTTCATTTGTCAACTTAAATAGGAAAAAAAACACTGCAAACGGAAAACCGAATTATTTTCTCCTCTGGATCTTTTGAAAAAAAGGTCTCCTAAACGAGTGGCCCTGATTATAAATATTTAAGGATGGTAAACACATTAGCCTTAACTTGGCTGTTTCTCTAAGCTCAGTGTTTTCCTACATGCCTTTTTCACGTGAAATGAGGCGATTGAATGTATATAATAGACACTGAAAGAAATACAGTTGATGAAAATTTTAAATTTCTTATCTACAGGCTCTGGATACAAACTTATTGATGACTCTAAAAATATAAAAAATCTAGAACGAAATTTTTTTAGAGTTGCTTAGCTTTTCATTTTTACTGAATCAAAAGTCAAGACTGCAAAATTCAAGTGAAAAGCAAACCAACTGTGATTAATGCCTTAAACAAGTCAAGATACTTCTTTTCGTCATACAACAAGTTACATATCATAAATATCATTCTTCTTGATGTCTTTTACGGTGTCACCAATGCCTTTCCCAATGCCTCCATTGGTTAATATAGCAGTAAAAATTGTCAAAGTGTTTGGAAAATTGCTTAACTTTTTAAGTAGCGAAGTATAACCCCGTAACATTTTGTCTTTACAACACGACTGTTTTTTGCAAGTTACAAAACATAAATATAACTCCTCTTAGTGCTTTTACAAATGCCACCATGCATTTCTGATACCTCCATTGTTTAATAAGTGTGCCATCAACATTTTATTTAGCGAAGTGTACTGTTCACATTTTGGCTTTGCAACGCTATTGTTCTCTGCAACTACAACTGATATGTCTCCATAGTAAGTATCTCTTACTTCTATAAAAAATCTGTACTGTTTCTCTTGCACAAAGTATATTTTGGAACAACGACCCAGTCGATATGTGAACTGTTTTCTAAAAGAGTTTCTTCTAGATCTTCTCGTGTTCCTAACCAATTTAATGTCATTAGATTTAGATCAGAGACCGGCAGGAACTCCCTACGATACAGAGGTCCTGTTATTTGGAATTTTGTAAATAGATTAGTTAAAGTACCTGAAAGTTTTTATTCTTTTAAACAAATTTTACGTAAACATGTTAAGACTATTGACAATTTTTCATTTGAGAAAGAGGCAACAATAGTTGCCAACAGAAAGGACCATTTCATTTACTTTTAGATTTATATGTTAGTCTTAGTGAACACCATTTTATTTGTATATAGTAGTTCTAAGTTATTATTGCAATTTTTATATTTATGTAATTCTTAATATTTAGTATAGTAGGTCCACATCAGCCCTTTGGCTGCCTTTCACACAACCTACTTATCAAATAAAGAATGTATGTATGTATGTGTATTAAATTTGTTTCCCCACTGACCACTCGTAGTTCGGTCTTTGCTTCTTCCCCTGCTTGTCGCCTGTGATGTAGCAACTCCCCTCAGTCAGCTAGGAGTCTTGTTGTCATCTTTGATGAGCACATGTCTCCTCATACACACGTGTCTAGCATCTGTAGATCATCATTTTATCATCTCAGGAACCTATCTAGAATTAAGAAGTATTTCACTAAAGAATCAGCAGCAGTTGCTGTTCACGCATTTGTCACATCAAAACTAGGCTATTGTAATGCATTATTATATGGCTTGCCTAAGTATCAGTGTTACGAAAAATTGTCTAAGTAAAGTCCCAGAACATTCTAATAGAGCATTCTAGAACCCTAAGTCATCTAGACGTGACCTTCTAGTAAAAGGAACATTCTGGAATGTTCTATTTCTTACATAATTGTTCAAATTTAGAAACCGTGTTAATATACTAAATTCAGTTCTTTAGAGAAGTTTCTAGATCCTTATACTTTATGTATATAAGAGCAACAGTTCCATCGAACAGAGAGAGAGATTTGCGAGGAAGCTTAGTGTTATAAAAACAAGAAGTCAAATATGTGGAAATAAAACAGTTTGTTGTTGTTACCGACGATCCTGAGTTTTGTCTAGGAACAACCCTGCTCTACATTGACACTCGTAACAATCAGTTACAAAGACTGCAATATGTACAAAACATGGCAGCTAGAGTTGTGTGTCAAATGAGTAATACCCTATTCACACCAGCAAAACATGTTTTGTTAAACTGGTTTTCATTGAATGAAAATTATAAACAGAGAACTGAAAAACTTGATTTTCCATTGGATTCAAGTACTTGCTAACTTGCATTTCCAATGTGCTACATTCAAGTCAAAAATATTCGGTTAAATAGTTTCTATGAAGAAAAAAAAAATTAAACTGTGTTTACCAAAACAACTTTTAAACATGTTTAAGCTTTGGTGTGAATGGGGCATAAGTTTCAGCATATCACACCTGTTTTGCAGTAGCTTCACTAGCTACCGATCCAATACCATATTATTTTCAAGACTCTGCTTCTAGTGCATAAATTGCTGAATGGGGCATCGCCTAGCTATTTAGCTCAGAAACTATATTATCATTCTCCTACAAGATCACCTAGGTCTGTTAGTAATGAACTTTTAAGGTGGCTCGACTGGATTTTTCAAAAGTCATACTGTTCAAGTTTGAAAATTAACTACGACGCCACGAGCAACGTTATGGTAAAACAATTACCACAGCTGTATTACAAAAAGATGAAAGTTTGTTGTGATTGGTGTTATGTTGACATCGGAGTTTCCATAGCAAGGTAATGACGTCATGACAGTTTTTGCTTTCGTTCGTATTTCTCAGTACCATGAGGTTTTTTCGTAAATCGCTCACTGGAGCTTTTATCTCTTGTTATTGCCTAGATGTTGGCCAAGTTTGAACAAATTCAATGAGAGCATTTTTGAAAATTTTGAGGATGAAGTTTTGAGGGTTAAAAATACAGTAAAAACATTGTTGTCGAGATAATTTGGTGATATCTAAAGAAAACGATGCGCCTTGGGAATGCCGCTATACCACGTAGTTGCTTTATTCCACTTCAAATTGTATGTAAAAAGTTGGCGAGATTGCTCTTACCGATTGTGAGAAAAAAGGGTTTGATGCCTTTGCATTCAGATGCTCTTGTTGTCATTTTTGCGTATAATTTGGTCTATGCCAACAAATATTGTAATATTTTAAAAACTGCTCGATAGATTTTTTTGAAAAATCGTCAGTGCTAAGTTGTATTTTCATTGTATACGGCCTGCAGTTTTCAAGGTTATTGAAAATGTGGAAGTCAATAAAATTGGGCCTCAAACGTACTAATTTGTTACTCCCCATATCGTGTTTACAAGTGAGCGACCTCATTATTCAGAGACATTGTTTTAAATTCTCATATCCATGTGCACAACTTTAGCGAAAAATGCATTTGCATTAAAGAGAAAGCTCGACTACTTTCGGATATTTTTCCGAAGCATGCTAATATGAACTGAAATTTTAGCATTAGTCACGCAATTATTCGGTAATGCAGCAATGCCGAGAGAATCTCTGACTAGAAAAAGGAAAACTGCTGTTCTGCAGAACAACGTGGCCGTAGGAAAGAAGGCTAGACGAAGTGAATCACAGGTATGGATGTTTTCATAACGATTTTCTACATTATTTCAATGAGGGTCTCCATTTGTCAGTGATTTGTTATATAACTAGTAAATTTTGTTTACAGGATGCTGAGGAGCAGCTACAGTCTCAACCAGGGCGTCCAGCTAATTACAGATCCAAAACGGTTAGGAAAGAACAATGCAAGGCAATGAGAGAGCAGCGATGGAGTGATAAAGTTAGAAATGAAATAAGTTTAGGCAATACAGCCGACAATGTTCCGGAGGGACCCACCTTGAGATCAAGTCTGCCGTACACAAAAGCTGTAAACATGGATCAGTGTTATGTGGTTAATTTGGAAATGCTAACAACCGCTTTGAGCGAGTGTGTGAATTGTAAACAAGGACCCCTAGATTTACGTAATAGTTTTAATGTTCGCCCGGAAGGAGTGTGTCCAGTACTAAAAGTTAAATGCACACAATGTGAGTTTATTAACATCGTACGCCCGGCCGAGCATCATCGTACTGGAAAAAGAGGCCCTCCCACCTTCGACGCTAATTCCCGTGCTGGGCTTGGTGCACTGCATTGTGGATTGGGACATACGCATACCTCTGGATTTCTTACAACACTTGGTGTACCATCAATTTCCTCAAGCAATTTCAAAAAGCGGGAAAGAGAAAGTGGAAAAGCAGTAGAAGAAGTGGCTAAAGATTCTTGTAATCAGTTTAATGAGGAAGAAAAGCGGTTGTCCACGACTGGAAATGAGGAAGTAGTAAAACTCGGAGTGTCGTACGATATGGGCTGGAGAAAGCGAGGACGTTGTCACGACTCGTCGTCAGGAGTGGGCACAGCAGTGGGGTTACATACCGGAAAAGTCATTAGTTATGCTACTCGCAATAAAATGTGTAGGGTTTGTGACGAAGCGGAGAAAAAGAATAAAGAAGCAGAAAGCCACGACTGTCGAAAAAACCACGAAGGATCCTCGAAAAGTATGGAGGCAAACGTAGCAGTCGAGCTTTTTTCAAGCGCCCCGAAAAGTGGAGTGATTTACTCGACTTATGTGGGAGATGACGACAGCGTCACAGAAAACCATCTCAAAACGCTGGTTAACTACGACATTGATAAATGGAGTGATGTGAATCATGCAAGTCGTACACTGGGAACGAGATTATACATGGCTAAAGGAAAGATTAAAGGGTTGACTCCTAACGTGATATCCTACATCCAAAAGAGCTTCACCTACTGTGTTAACCAAAACAAGGGCCAGCCATCCTCATTACTCGAAGGGCTCACCTCTATCGTACCACACGCGTTTGGCAAACACGATAACTGCAGCAATTCCTGGTGTGGATACAAAAAAGACCCTGAAGGCTACAAGCACGGAAGTCTTCCAGGAGGCAAGGACCTGACGGGCGAAGATTTACGTGCAACCTTGGAAGAAGCTATTCGACCATTTCTTTCTCATGACTCCGTGAAAAAGCTGGCCCCAGCGGGCTCATCACAGAGAAATGAAAGTGTAAACAGTTCCATTGGCTCGAAAGCGCCGAAAATAAGACATTATGGAGGCTCGCAAAGCAGCGACTTTAGAACCGCTGCAGGAATAGCTCAGTTTAACAAAGGGAACAGATATCTGACATTAGCCACGGAAAAAATGGGTCTGGCACAGACGCATATCACAGAACAGAACACCGACAAAATTGACAAGAAAAGGAAAAGGGATGGCGAGCGAAAGTCAACAAAAGAGTTCAAAAAAGCGAGAAGAAACTCTCGAAAGAAAAAGAATCAAAAGACCAATTCTGCTGAGAAACGCAAGTCAGCAACGTACGAGACAGGGATCGGCTGGCAACAGAGCGACAAAGAGAAAGCCGCCATCACGAATGCAACCATGAACGATCTAAAGGCATGTCTGACAAAGGAGGAGTTTAATGATTATACCGATGATCTCCCAAAATCCAACGAAGGGAACAGCCAGGAAGTCTCCGAGTTACCTGTAATCCAACAACGTTCACGTTTTCTTCATTTGGCCCTCGACATAGAAACAACAGGTCTAGACCGGAAATCGGATATTCTGCAGATTTCATGCATTCCACCAAATGCTGAAACCAAATCATTTTCGGTAAACCTTTTTCCAGAAAATCGAATTATTGGCCAGTCAGCGACGCAAGTCCACGGTATAAGTGTAGAGTTTTGTAAGGGCAGAAAAACATTATTGAGAAGAGGGAAAGAACTGGAGGCCGTATCGCAAACTCAGGGTCTCAGTGATTTTTGCAGTTTCCTAAAACAGCAGTCCCGTTCCTTCCAAGTTGTCCTTATTGCACACAATGGTGAAAAGTTTGACTTCCCAGTTCTGATCAATGCTCTGAGAAGGAACAATCTCCTTGAATTGTTCCTGGCTACTGGTGTTGTCCTTGTGGACTCTCTAAAGATTGTTTCGACAGAAATGAAGCAGAAAGGTAGCCCTTTGTATTCCTGCAAGAGCAAATCTTTGTCCGACGTTTACGAAGTTTTACTGAAAGAAAAGTTTGATGCACATGATGCACAAGAAGATGCTACCGCCTTGTCGCGTATTTTATTTCAGTCCCCTCTGCAAGTATCTGTTGAAAGAATTCAGACGCACGCAGTTCCTGCAGAACTGTTCGTAAAAAAAATGAACTCAGCACAAGAGGCAAAATCCCGAAAGTCCACGCTGCATCGCCTCCCGGTCTCCGAAGGAATGAAGGAGAAAATGGGAAAGGCCGGGCTTGACTACGAAACAATGCAGGGTGTTTACAAGAAAGGTGGAACGAAAGCTCTGTTAGCGGTGCTAGCTCTTCCAGAGTCCTTTGAGCAAATTCAAGAAAAGCGGAGTAAGCCAAGGGTGACGAAAAACCTAAACATACTCACAGCAGTGGTTAACTATTTTGTACGAATGCAATCTTAGATTAAGGTTTTCATTGATGAATGATATCGATGTTTTCATTTACCGGCGGGAATGTCTTGGTGATTATGATTTAAAAGCAAGAAAAAGAAAGCTCGTCAAAGTTTGTTACAGACAACTTACAGGATAATACTGTCGCAAATGCCGAACCAAACCCCCTTGTTGTATATTTTTTATTTTGCTAAGATTATGTTGGCTATTAGTATTTTTTTTCTAAGGAGACATTAGATAATTATAGTTTTGTTTAGAGATGTAATATCTCAGTGGTGAATGTTATTATCATTAGTTGGCAGCAATGCCTCTCCTTGCAGTTTCAGGTGATCGATGTAAAAATTAGAAAAAAAGAAAGAATATCAGAGTTTGTTCAGAAAATTGTTTATTGACTTTTATCTTCCCGATTCACGTTTGTTAAAGTTATAATATTTATTTAAGAATAATCGCTTATATAAATACATATATGATTCTGTATATTATAATTGTTAAACAATAATACTTGGTAATTAAATGAACATTTCAGATAAGACATGTAATACAAATTTAAATAAAAGGAAACGCGACTATGCCACGGTGAGAAAATAAATAAACAAAATATATGGCTTTTTTTCCTCGTCTGTCCTCGTCTGTGAATGATTTTCTAGCTCCGAGACAACTGTTAATTGTTTTCACGAGCTCCGTGGAGCTTTCTTTGCGAGTGCTCGGTCAGTTGGTTTTTCTGCAGAGCAACAGTTTTCCGTTTCCTCGTCAGAGATACCCTCGGCATTGCTGCATTACAGCATAATTGCGTGACAAATGCCTTTAAAAATCAGCTCATTAAAATTTCAGTTTATATTAACATGTTTCGGAAAAAATCTCCGAATGCAGTCGAACTTTCTAATTGATGCAAATTCATTTTTTGCTGAAGTTGTGCACGCGGATATGAGAATTTAAAACAATGCCTGTGAATAATGAGGTCGCTCACTTGTAAACACGATATGGGGGATAACAAATTAGTACTTTTGAGGCCCAATTTTATTAACTTCCACATTTTCAATAACCTTGAAAACTGCAGGCCGTATACAATGAAAATACAACTTAGCAATGACGATTTTTTAAAAAAATCTATCGAGCAGTTTTTAAAATATTACAATATTTGTTGGCATAGACCAAATTATACGCAAAAATGACAACAAGAGCATCTGAATGCAAAGGCATCAAACCCTTTTTTCTCACAATCGGTAAGAGCAATCTCGCCAACTTTTTACATACAATTTGAAGTGGAATAAAGCAACTACGTGGTATAGCGGCATTCCCAAGGCGCATCGTTTTCTTTAGATATCACCAAATTATCTCGACAACAATGTTTTTACTGTATTTTTAACCCTCAAAACTTCATCCTCAAAATTTTCAAAAATGCTCTCATTGAATTTGTTCAAACTTGGCCAACATCTAGGCAATAACAAGAGATAAAAGCTCCAGTGAGCGATTTACGAAAAAACCTCATGGTACTGAGAAATACGAACGAAAGCAAAAACTGTCATGACGTCATTACCTTGCTATGGAAACTCCGATGTCAACATAACACCAATCACAACAAACTTTCATCTTTTTGTAATACAGCTGTGGTAATTGTTTTACCATAACGTTGCTCGTGGCGTCGTAGTTAATTTTCAAACTTGAACAGTATGACTTTTGAAAAATCCAGTCGAGCCACCTTAATGCAACCTAGATCGTATACTAAGACTTATGGAGACAGCCTTTGCTTTTCATGCGCCAAGAGAATAGAACTTAATACCTTAAGAAATTAAGAAGTCCAACACCATCTCAATTTTTAAAAGAGCACTTGAGACATTCCTCTTTAGTAAATATATTAATAACAGACCATTATTTTTATAGATTTATATATATCGCTTTGGATTTAATATAATTTTTTAATCATTGTGAATTTTAGCTATGTTTGAGTATCATGTAATAAGATATGGCTGGCTTTAGTCTTGTTTTTCTTTTTTAATCAGTACGAATTTTAGCGATGTTTAAGTATCCATTAGTAGGATATGGTTTTAAATTTGCAAATTTTTGCTAATAGTGTATGATTTTGTATGATTGTAAAGCGCCTTGAGCAGAGGATACAAGCGCTATATAAATAAAGTTGTTATTATTATTACAACACATACTGCATTAGCAATCCCTTAGGAATTAGTGACAATATAACACTTATGTCAGACATAACACATATAAGAATGGCAATTTCAGATTTAAGACTGACAATAATTGATGAAATCTCAAGCGCACAACTTCAAAGGTTATGACAGGTACTTCATTCTAGAAGAACTCTACAAACAACACGTTACCAACCTACAGCAAATCGTCAATGTAGCCAAGATACTCTGTTTGGAATTGCCCAATGTCAAGTTCATCGACTCCATGAATTTTTTTCCCATGGCTTTGTCAAACTTTCCAAAAACATTTGGGATTGATGAACTAAAGAAATAGTTTTTTCCCCATTTCTTTAATACTCAACAAAATCAAATCTATGTTGGGTATATGCCTGACAAATCTTACTACGACCCTGATGGTATGTCCACAGCATGCAAAGATGAATTCCATAAATGGTATGACGAAAAAGTATCTGAAAGATACATTTTCAATTTCCAACGTGAACTGTTGACTTATTGTCAATCCGATGTAAGACTCCTCAAACAAGGCTGCATGAAATTTCAAGCACAGTTCAAGGATATTGTCGAATTTAATCCCATGAAAGAATGCATCACGAGAGCCTTTCAATACAAAATCTTAAATCATATTCTCTACACCAATAAAATCCTATATAAAATGAATTTGGTTCCTTCTCCGATGTGTACCTTTTGTGGAGATCACGAAGAAACTCTTGAGCATCTTCTAATCAGCTGTACCTACACTAAAAACTTTTGGCTTTTGGTTATTTCTTGGTTAAATACTTACAATATGAAAATTGATAAGCTTGATGAGGTAACAATCCTCTTTGGTATTTCCGATAATATCCCTGGGAATTGTTTGTTAAATCACATAATCATTCTTGGAAAATATACCATTTATTCATGTCGTTGTAAAAATATCAAGCCGTCTGTATCCTTACTGAAGGCTAAAACATCTGAAACTCGGAAATTTGAATTTTTGATTGCAAAAAAGAATAAAAAAGAATCTATTCATTATAAAAAATGGGTAAACATGTTATTGTAACTCAATAGATGAGTATCGGGTATTAACAGTTATAGACGCAGTTGTATATACAGTCGTTCTACCAAAAAAGGAATTTGATGTAGAAGTTTTTGTACAAATTAGGTTTATATTATTATATAACCACAACATAAATTAAATCTAGCCGACTGTGAATGTAATGTAATTTAATCCCATGAAAGAATGCATCACCATCGCTTCTGCCTGCAATGTAGCATACCGAAGAAATGGATGCCTGAAAACAAAATTGCCATTGAGCCGGTACGTGGATGTCGTCCCCAACACACCCAATCTCATGCTGCTCTAACATGGCTCTACTGGGAAGAAGAAAAACTCCCCAAATGTGACCTCCTGCCTCGAATTGCCCATGCCAGAAACAAAGGTGAATGAAGGTTGGTGAATGGAAAACAAACATTTCTCATGGATGGGTACGACGCCCAAACAAAGACCATCTATGAATTCCAAGGGTGTTTCTACCATGGGTGTCTGGGCATGACAGCGTCCGAGTCAGACGTGCCCAAGAAAGTTCCGTAGCTGATGTGGAGTGATATATAGTTTTCGGTCATTTTCTTTTTATCGCTGAGGTCAATAAACGTAAAAACTGAGTCAGCAGTACCTCGAGCATAGAAGTAGGGATAGTGAATCAGCATCACCAGCGGATAAAAAGACAAGGAACTGCTTTAGTGAAGACGAAGAAGCGGAAGAAGCCAACATGTCCGACAGCGAACATATCAAGCAAATATTAGAAAGACTGAACAAACTAGACACGCTCGAGACTCTTTCCACAAAGACTTGAAAACCTGGAAGCTCACGTTAACGATTTAGACGTCAAATAAGACACACTGGAAGCAAAAAGCCAAAACCAGGACAAATCCATAGGCGAGTTGAAGGCAAGTGCAAACTTCTTTAATCAAAAGTTTGAAGAGAACAAGGATCTGCTCACTGCGGATACCATGGAAGCAATCAAGAATCAACAGCTAAAAATCAACAAACTGAACAAGGAGCTGCTATACATGGAAGCTTACTCAAGAAGAGAAAATTTAATTATCACTGGAATTCCTGAGTCTCGAGAAGATACCGGTGTGGAAGACACTGCCAAGGTGTTAGTAGATTTTATGGCGAACGAACTTAATGTTTCAAACGCCGCTGATATTGATTTTCAACGAGTTCATCGCCTGGGCAAGCCAAAGGATAAAGGCCCGAGAGCTATTATCGCTCGTTTTCTGAAGTATCCTGACAAGGAGAGAATCTTATCGCTGGGGAAGCATCTGCGCGACAAGGATATTCATATGTTCTCAGATTACCCTGAAGAAATTCAACGATTGAGGAAACGACAACTTAAGAAGCTCAAAGACACAAAACACACTGGAGAAAGGGTTGCCTTTAGCAAAAGCAAGCCAGATTTGCTATACATCGATGGATTTCTTGTCCCTGAATAAACGGGAACTAACTGAATTTTGACTCAGGCTGTAAGCCTATATGACTTGGTAGAACTATCTTAGATTAAATTGAATTGCAGCCATAAAGCGTAACATCTCACTTCGACCTCTTAGCTTTTCTTCAGAGGCTGCAGGGGCTTTATATGGACGGTGTATCTTTCACTCACTGTTGTGAAAGGTTACACAACAGGTAAGCTTTTTCCTTTTTTTTTTTTTCTCACTATGTTGTTATCTTTATTTTTATTGTTATTATTATTATTATTCTTTTTGTTACTATTATTATTTTCCTCTAATTTAAAAATCAAAATTCTTTTTAGTTTTACTTTAATTTGCATAGGCTGCAAATATTTGTCGTATGGAAATTTTTGCATCTTCTCTTCATATTTACGCTTAAAACTTAAGGTGCTGGGAAACACTGTAAGCTTAATTACATGGCTATTGTTTTCTTTTCAGCTGGGATTAGTTTTGTTGCTGGGCTATTTGATGCTTGTAAACATTTACACACCAAACAAAATTCATGAACAAGAAGCCTTTTTTAAAAAGATTGAAAGCCAGCTGGATAGATTCGATTTTGATCCGAAGTGTAAAACCATCATAGGTGGCAATATCAACATTTTCTTTGATATTTTGGATAGTCTTGGTGGTAATCCAAAGATTAAACAAAAAAGCATGGATATTGTCAAAGACATCATGTTAGCCAATGAGTTAACCGATGTTTGGAGAATGTGTCTCCCAGGAAAAAAGCGGTTCACATGGAGACAACCTAACTGTACCATTCAGCATAGGTTGGACTTTTGGTTAATAAGCAATTCGTGTCAAGAGGATATTTCTTCTACCGACATTGTTCCTGCAATTAAAACAGACCATTCAGCTATCACCTTGATCTTTAAAAAGGTTGCTGATCACAAACCAGGCCCTTCTTATTGGAAGTTTAATTCAAGTCTTGTTGATGATTCTAAATACATTGATTTCATTAAGAGCTCATACCCAATGTAGTTAGTGGAGTACAAAGATATAACTAGCAAACGCCTTCTCTGGGACATTATCAAATACAGGATACGTAAGGAAACAATTTCATTTAGCAAGTGGAAGGCAAAAGAGCGACGCGATGAGTTATTGGCATTGGAAAGAGATGTCAAAAGATGGCAGGATTTGTGTGATGAGTCACCCACATTGGAAAATTTAACTGGTCTGGAGGAAACACGCATTAGATACGAATCTGCATACAATTACGTGACACAAGGCGCTATTATTAGATCGCATGCCCGATGGTTCGAAAAAGGGGAAAAAAGTAATAGCTATTTGCTAAGACTTGAAAACCAAAATAATAGCTCTTCCTGTATTAGAAAGTTAAAACTCGATGACGAAAAGGTAACTACTGACCCGGTAGAAATCCTAGGTGAGATCAAATCTTTTTACTCAACCCTGTATCAAAGTCATGGGTCTAACAACGAAAGCGACGTATCGGTTAGATTCTTAGAAAACCCTTCTTTTCCCAACTTGGATGAGGACAAAAAAGAATTATGCAAAGGGAGACTAACTTACAATGAATGCTACCGCTCTCTCCTTACCTTTCAGACCGGGAAAGCCCCTGGCAATGATGGACTGTCCGTAGAGTTCTATAAAGTCTTTGGCCACTCTTCGGAAACCTTGTTGTTGATTGTCTCAATGAGGCTTATGATTACGGGGAACTTTCTACGTCTCAGAAAATGGCCATGATTAAATTGATAGAAAAGAAAGGTAAAGATAAAATGCATATAAAAAACTGGAGGCCAATCTCTCTTCTGAACGGTGATGCCAAGATTGCTTCCAAAGCTCTTGCCAAAAGGTTAGAAACTGTGTTGCCCCTCATCATACACAAAAATCAATGCGTCTATGTCAAGGGCTGTTCAATCTTTGATTGTACCAGAATTATAGATGATATAATGTTTTACACCAAAGAGAATAATTTATCTAGGTTGTTACTGGCTATTGATTTTGAAAAGGCATTTGATTCTCTGGATTGGACTTTCTTAAATAAGGCACTGTCAGCTTTTAACTTCGGTCAATCATTTATAAAATGGGTCAATATGTTCTATGGCAATATCCAAAGCTGCGTCATGAACAATGGCTTTTCCTCCGCTCACTTTGATGTAAAACGTGGGGTAAGACAGGGTGATCCACTATCCCCGTATCTCTATCATTGCTCTAGAAACGCTTGCTATATACATTAGAGGCAGTGATGAGATTAAGGGCATCAATATTCGGAATGAACATGAGATTAAATTAATTGCATTTGCCGATATGACTACTTTTCTGAAAGACTACCAGTCTGCTGAAAAACTCCTACACGTACTAAATGACTTTGGCCGATGCTCGGGTCTGAAGCTTAATGAAAGCAAGTTGGAAGCTTGTTACCTGGGTACTTCCTCACCAGCTGATTTTCATTTGAACGTGGACATCAAGAGTTGCATTGAGATCTTAGGTATCTTTTTTTTTCATATAATAAAATAGATGCAGCTAAATTGAACTTTGAATCAATTTGGAATTCTTTGAAAAAGAAACTCAATTTATGGAAATGGAGGAATTTAACGGTTTTAGGCAGGGTTCAAATTGTCAAAACTTTTGCAATTAATTACCATGTATGCATAATGCGGGTAAAACGTGTATGTGATCGCTCTACACTCTTTCTCCTCTACTTCGCTCTGTACTGGACCAACCAACCATTTCTGAACGGAAGACATTACAGACGAATCTACAAACTGGCCTACAAAATGCGACTCAACTCTGAATATTCTGCCTCCTAGAAGGGATTTTCTCTATCCACTGTTGCATTTCCGTTCGACCCACAAAGCTGCCGGAATCTTGCTTCACAATACATCTAATTACTCCAACAAAGATGTTTTGTTCACAACGAGCATTTCACATTGCTGGATGAATTGCTACACAATCACTGGTTCGTTTCTGCACAGGAATTTATCAAAGCGGCGCAGGATGAAAAGACACAAAAGACCATGCTTTTATTATCCCAACAGCTCCGCCGCTTTCAACATGGAACTAATTGGCAATCTGACATTTAAGCTCAGTCCCGGGCCCTCTGTGAATAGAACAATACCGGTCATTGTTTCATCGCAAGCCAAACGCAGCCATGCATTACGGCCAGCCACTGTGTTGTACAACGCCACCCTTGGCTCCAAAAATTGCTGTCCCAGAGGAGTGAATTGGCACAATCTTATCAGCATAAGATGCTCAAAGCAAAAACTGCAGAATGGATTCGTACCCATTGACTTCTGTTTGTTGAACACCAGATCAATCAATAAGAAGGAACTTGCGATCAAAGATTAAGCAGTCAAAAATAACGTAGACTTTTTCGCATTGACTGAGACATGGCTGAGTAATAATGAAAACTATAATTTTTCCATCGCCGAAGTTTGCCCCACTGGATACCAGTTTTACCACGTTCCTCGGAAAAACGCACGAAGGGGAGGAGTTGGCCTCCTAATAAAGAAACACATGAAGGTTACGAAACAAACCCAAAGAAATTTCAAGTCCTTCGAATACCTGGACATCGTAACGACATGCTCCACTGGGTCTACAAGGATTGTTACCATCTATAGACCACCTCCACCTAAGGCAAATCAACTAAATAGTGCTCTATCCTTTGAAGAATTCTGCATTCTCGCAGAACAGTTAGTTGTGTCCCCTGGTAACCTTCTCATAGTGGGTGACTTCAACTATCACGTGGATAATATCAGCAATCTGGATACTGTCAAATTTAACATCTTAGAATCATTCGGTCTAGTCCAACATGTAAATGGACCCACCCATAAGAAGGGCCACACCTTAGACCTGATTATAACTAGAGCCGAGGACGAACTGGTAAATAGCACTGAAATACGGGATCCCATGCTGTCCGATCACTCTGCTGTACACTGCAAGCTTCGCCTACAGAAACCACCCCTGGAACAAAAGGAAATTAGTTATCGTAAACTGCGCTCGGTAAATATGAGCAGTTTTAATGATGACCTAAAGCAGTCCAACCTTCTGTCAACTAGCACCCTTGATCTTATGGGTCTCATAGAAAAATACGAAAACACACTGACAGAAACACTTGAAAGGCATGCCCCTTTAAAACAACGCGTGATAACTCTCCGCCCATCAGCACCATGGTACCACGAGGGTATTAGTGATGCTAAGAGAAAACGCCGGAAGCTGGAGCGCCGTTGGCGATCGTCAAGACTGTGCGTCGACAGACCAATATATGTCAGCCAGTGCCGGGTTGTGAATAAAATGCTTAAGGATGCAAAGGCTTCATACTACTCATCTATTATTTCAGAGAATGCATCAGATCCAAAAGTTCTTTTCAACGCAGTCGACAAGCTATTACACCGCAAAGTAGAGAGACGCTATCTGACCCTCGACGATTGAGCTTACGAACAATTTTGCCGACTTTTTTGACAAGAAGATAGCGACAATAAGAACAGAGCTATCCAATGAAGCGACTTCTAATACCCAGTCCTGCGAAGCAAACAAACAGCCTTGTCATGCCGAATTCAAAGAGTTTAGAGTGATGTCAGAGAGAGAGATTGAAGGTTTTGTAGACACTATTGGTAAAAAATCTTGTGATCTTGATCCTATACCGGCATCTATTCTAAAGGAATGTAAATCAGCCCTTCTACCTGTCTTAACCAACATCGTGAACATGTCGCTCCAATCAGCATCAATGCCCGCTGCACTGAAAGAAGCAGTGATCAAACCGAAGTTGAAGAAGAACAACCTGGACTCCGAGGATTATTCAAATTTTAGACCTATCTCAAATCTGAAGGTTATGTCAAAAATAATTGAAAAGGCAGTTTCTTGTCAATTGAGTGATCACCTATGTGATAATGATCTAGAGGAATCTTTTCAGTCTGCGTATAAGCGTTTTCACAGCACAGAGACTGCACTCTTGAGGGTGCAAAATGACATTCTCTTCGAAATAGACAATCAAAAATGTGTTTTCATGTTACTGTTAGACATGTCTGCGGCGTTTGATACAGTCGACCATGATCTACTACTGGAAAGAATGGCAAAACGCTATGGAGTAAAAGGAAATGTGCTAAAATGGTTTTGATCATATCTCCAAGACTGAAAACAGTTTGTGATAATTGATGGAAACAAGTCAAAGATGAAAGAACTTCGGTACGGTGTCCCCCAGGGATCAGTACTAGGTCCGGTTCTATACTTATTACACACTTCACCCATTGGGGACATCATTAGACGGCACAGACTTAATTACCATCTCTACGCCGACGACACCCAGCTCTATCTCTCTTTCAAGCCCACCCCCGCCGAACTACCCAGCTCTATAGCAAAAATAGAGGCATGTGTTTCTGAGATAGACTCGTGGATGGTGTGCAATAAACTGAAACTAAACAGAGGAAAGACGGAGCTATTGATCTTGAGCGCACAACACTGTCCACCCCCATCAATAGAGTATGTTGATGTGTCTGGTGAGCGGATCGAGCCATCTCCCTCTGCAAGGAACATTGGAGTTATCTTTGATGAGCACATGTCACTAGATAAGCATGTTACCAGTACCTGCAAAGCCTGTTTCTTCCATCTTAGAAACATTAGCAAGATAAGAGCCTGCTTATCTCTAGCAGATACTGAAAACTAGTTCATGCGTTCATTACATCTAAGCTAGATAACACCAACTCGCTACTATATAGATTACCCAAATTCCTGATAGATCGTCTGCAATGAACATGTGGATGTTCCTAATGACACTGATGCACTTAAGTTTTTAGATCTGCTTGAGTCTCTCGGTTTGGAGCAGCATGTGACAGAGGCAACGCACATACGTGGTCACACCCTGGATCTTGTTATAACAAGAAAGATTGAGGATATTCTGGCGAGTCCACCACGCGCCTGTCGCTATTTCTCCGATCATGCAGCTGTACACTGTCATGTTGCCATAAGTAAGCCTTCATTTCAGACTAGGATAACAAAGTTTAGGAAAACTAAATCCTTGGACTCTGAGAGCCTATCGAACGATGTAGTACTTACTGGGCTATGTGATCGAGGTAATAGCGATCCCATCACCCCACTGGACTTGGATGTACTTGTAGAGGATTACACGACCACACTCTCTCAAGTTCTTGATCGTCACGCACCTTTAAAAACCAAAACAGTGCGTGGACAAAAGACACTTTGAGTCACGCGTCACGCAATTGTACGCGTAGGTTTTGGAGTGATCAGATTTCACTTTTTTGATTGACAGTTACTCTTATTTTGTAATTCGCACGCGGTCAGGTTTTCGAGGTAGTTGTCGGAGTCGTCGCTAGAGTCGAGATGAAAATGTAAAACTAAAGAAACCGTAAAATAAAACCGTGAGTTTTCTAAACCAAAATACCGTTTGTTGTCTTCACAACAGTGCGGGCTAGGCCCAAGGTACCCTGGTATACCAGTGAGATAGCCGAGGCAAAAAGGCGATGCCGGAAAGCAGAACGGAGATGGAGAAGAACACGATCACAGGAAGATTTGTTGGCATTCAAGAAACTCAAGAACCACGTTACTTATTTAAGTACACAGGCTAAGCGTGCTTTCTACTCAGACTTTGTGAACGACAATAGGGAAAACCAAGGAAAGCTATTCAGGGCCACTCGATCATTGTTACTTCCTAGGAATGAGTTGTGTTTTCCAGAATACATGGACAACTCAATCTTAGCCAACAATATCGGGCGGTTTTTCGACCATAAGATTGCAAAGATTCGGGCAGAGCTTGATGCGTGTACTCTTCATCCTGGGGCGGTGGCTGAGGATAAAGTGTTTACAGGCGATAGGAAACTTGATCATTTCAATACGTATTCTGTGGAAGATATAAGGAAGCTGGTCAGTAGATCATCGAAGAAAAGCTGTCAACTTGATCCTATGCCGAGCAATTTAGTAGTCGGCATGTCCGATATGCTTCTCCCCATCATCACTAATGTCGTGAATTCTTCACTTTCCTTGGGACACTTTCCATCTGATTGGAAAACGGCCCTTGTGGATCCAAGACTGAAGAAGACCAAGCAAGGGACTTCCTTATCCAATTTAAGACCTGTGAGTAATCTGCAATACCTCTCTAAACTGGTTGAAAGTGCAGTTTATGATCAGACAACCGATCACATTACTCAGTCGGGTTTGTA
>NC_089325.1:17648830-17658830 GCF_036669915.1 Pocillopora verrucosa
GAGACATTTCTCAAGCCCGACGATCCGGACACTTGCTACGCAATCCCGGGGTTCATAATTCACCGAAGGGACAGAAAGACAAATGGTGGCGGTATTATGGCTTTTATTAGTTGGGATCTTACTGCAAATCGGAGAACTGACTTGGAAAGCGCGGATGTGGAGGCAATTTGGCTAGAAGTGTGTCCTTATAAATCGAAGCGATCTATACGCTTCATTCCAAAATGGCAGCCACTGCAGATGGTCTGGGCCGAGTTGACACGAAAGCAAGGCATCGAGGGCCAACGCCAAAGACAACAGAAGATGGCGTCTCTTGCAAACACTCTTGTGTACGGTCCTCCGTTTTTAACTGAAGACGATATTCCGGGAAGTTCATTAAACGGAAGAGATCCGAATCGTTTAAAAAATTCTGAGCTGAAGTTTTGGTTGAAATGTTGCGGGGATAGCTGTAAAGCATTATCGACCAAAGCGCAACTTTGCAAGCGGTAAGATACGTGTTTATGTTGACTTCAAATCATTGCTGTGGTTGCTATGGCCTTGAATCTTACTGGATTCATTCCTTTACAGAGTCAACGACTACCTCCAAGCAAATGTTGCTCATCTCCTTGTGGATCTGGATGAAAACTTTATCTACACAAGGCGTAAACAGAATCGTAACAGAGTCTGTACTGAGGACCAAAGAGCCGAATCCGCCGATTCCGACTTGTCGACTCCGCCGGACCCGGACAACACAAAGAACATCGCTTTTCCTGCGAACGGATGGGGTACATCCCTTGCCAAAGGCCCGATGTTTACTCGTGCAGAATTAGAGAAACATATAAGTGATTCTGGAAAAAAGCATCGACATGGTGAGCATCATTCGCTGCCCACAGGATTACAAAAAGCCAAGCAGTTTCTGGCTGATGAGTATTTGCATGAAATACAAACGCACTCTGATCAGGTATTTTTACTTCCGTGCTAAGTGTTTTCATAGTTTCAAGGTCAATGAAGCACCGCACAACTTAAAACTAGCACTCTGTATGGTGACAGGAAATGTGGAGTATGCCTACTGTGGGCCAAGTTGTGCTGCAGGTAAATCTGGTTTTTGCAATCACATTCTGGCTTTAATGATAAAAGTTTGCAAATACACTATTTATAATTGCAAAGATGTGCAAGATTTGAAGGATGAGGAGGATGAAAATCCAACCAGTGCATGCACATCAGCTTTGCAAAATTGGCACAAATCAAGACTAGAAGGTATCCGCTCCCAGCCTGTCATGGATGTGGTTGTTTCAAATCCTGCAAATAATGCTGAACGTGTCAAAAAAACAGGAGTAACTTGTCTTCTGACAGAAGCAAGAAAGGGAGAAAGTGATCAGAAGAGGAAGCTTGAACAATTACTACATTCTCTTGAGCAGCATAGCTCAACGCTTGGCATAACTCAAGTGGTTGATCCCTCGAGTATTGATACATCACCTGTTGTTGACACTCGTTTTGGGCAATGCCCAGTTGGGTCATTTGGATCGTATCAGCTTTCCTTTACTGAATCGAACTTCACATTTGTAACCTTGTTTGATGGATTTGACTGTACAGAACACTGCACAGCAAATGAATTCCCGGTCTACCCTTCGTTCCCATTGGATGATTTCTGCGGATCATTTCAGACCCCTGACAACCTCACTGTTAAAGAAATGGAACTGCTGAAGAGCTTGACTGTTGGTGTTATAGAGGCAAACAAAATGGAAGAGAAAACCAGAGAGCAAGCAAGTTGTGAGGAATGGATGCGAGAAAGAAAATTGAGATTCACTGCCTCTAATTTTGGAAAAATTTCTCGAAGACAGAGGAACCACACCAAATTTGTGGAAGATCTTTTAGCACAGAAGACATTTTCTTCAGCTGCTGTAGAACATGGCAAAAAGTATGAGCCGGTGGCACTGAAGGAATATGAGAAACATATGAGGAAAATGGGAAAACCTGTAAAAGTGTTAAAGAGTGGACTGTTTGTTTCTCCGAAGGTTCCAATTTTAGGATGTTCCCCAGAGGCCAAAATCATGGACTTGAGCTGCAAAGACAGGTTTGGGCTTGGTGAGGTAAAATGCCCATCGTCGAAATTCCATGTGACTCCCCTCGAGGCTTGTGATGACCCTGGCTTCTTTATGGAAAACAAAAATGGGAAGCCATCTTTAAAAAGAAGCCATGTTTACTACGATCAGGTGCAAGGACTTATGGGCCTATCAGGGGTACCATGGTGTGACTTTATTGTTTACACTAGTAAAGGACTAAGTGTGGAGAGGATCAAGTTTGATCAGGAGCACTGGAACAACTTATGTGGAAAACTATGTGACTATTATTTCAAGCACTTTCTTCCAGTTGCTGCTCTGTAAAACATAGCCAAAAAATACAAAGCAGTATGTTACAAATTTTATTGTCTAATGAATACTCATGATCTATTCATATGAAGTTAGTTGTGATCATAAATGTGTAAAGAAATCAAGACTGCATTTGACTCAGATAATTGACGAACCCTCTCTAACTTACCGCTAACTCGAAGTAATTTACATTTTCCTTCAGGTCATTTTCTATATGATTTTTACCCTCGATAACTCAAATCATTGCTATTTCCCTGAGGGTTCAAGTAATCGGGAGCCAACTGTAGTTTTTTTTCTTTTTCTTTTTTTTTTTTATAGAAACCAAATACCCTGACAAAGACAACTGGCCTTTTATCATAATTTATTGTAATAATAAAAAATACTGGCAAATATTTCAGTGTCAGTTGAGACTATTGAATAGAAAAATATTTGCAAAATTACTATATATTGGATTGCAATTTTGTAATCATAGCGCAAGTCTCTACGGTGTCTACATCACATGGCAATGCACAATTTCAACAAATATCGTGCTGTTAATTAGCCCAAAAAGTTATTTTACAACTTACTTCTTAAAAATTTTACATACAAAATAAAAACTAAAAGGATAAGAATTGAATTTAAAAAATCATTTGCCAAGAGATTTCAACACCAGGGCCTTTTTCAGTTTTCCCTCAAACATAAATATTTTGCTATCAAAACAAGTTATGCACTTATGATACTGTTCTGAAAATTGCATAGCATGGCACATACCGCCCACATTTGGTTTACAACCCCAAACAGGGTGAACGGTACTACACTATCCCATATATGAAAATTTTTAATTTTATTTATTGCCCTTTCAACATGAATCCAAACAGAAGCGATCGACTGTGTCTCAACAACTTCTGCTGCGCTCATTTGACCCTTGCTTCCCAAAAAAGATGGAATATTTAGGGACACTCCAAGGGGTAGAAGGTCCTGAATAGTAAAGCCTTTATCGGCCATGACAGAATCTCCCCTATTAAAAGGCAGATTCAGAAATCCTGATCTTGTAACAATTTCCCTGTCAGAAATATGACCAGTGTATAGCTGGCTGATGAAGGTAATAGCACCTCCTGGTGAGATGCCAATTCGCCTTTGTCACGGTATCGCCATCTTGAAAATGACGTAATGCTTTTTGGCATGAAAACGAGGTCACGCGTGGTTCTTGACACACTGAACACTCGAGCGATCATGCGGAACAAAGATCACTGTTGTGTTCCTAAGTGCAATAACAATAGATCAAAAGTGCAGTCTAATATAACCTTTCATCAATTCCCGAAAGACAAAGACTTAAGAAGACAGTGGATTATAAAAATTAAGCGTGATGTCGGCCGGTCCTTCAAGGTAAATGGCCTTTTATATATCATAGTTCAGTTTAGCGTCGTTTCAGCGTTGTTTATATAGCAAACCTTATATTTTTTCCGATATCTTTCAGATAACCAACAGTACAAGAGTTTGCTCTGATCATTTTAAACCCACAGATATAAAAAAAACGCTAACAGGAAAAAGTGTACTCGTTAATGGTGCTGTACCATCCGTTTTTGAATGGACAACTTTATCAAAGAAACGAAAGTCACCAACGAAACGCGAATGCACAACACGTACTAACACAACCGAGATTGATGTCGTGGATAATATACAGCCAATCTCCTCTACAGGTATTTATTTTTTATGAAATCGTACTTTAGGCCCGCCCTAAATATTTCTAAACATGTTATTTTCTACATTCCCACAGTCGAAATTGGGCCCATCGAAGATTCAAGCGTAGACGAAAATGTCATCGATACTAGCAGCCACATGGAGGACTCCACCGTAACTACTGACACCACAATCATAACACCTACTGTCAACCTACATGATTATTTATTTACTGAACCCGAAAAGCCTGTAGAAGAGCTACTTGAGGCAGCGCAAGCTCGTATCGAACAATTAGAACAGCTGCTTTCAAAACAATCTTTTTACAGACAACTGAAAGGGATGTCAGACAAACGCGTTAGATTCCATACTGGCTTTTCGTCATTTGCTATTTTTGTGAGTACCTTCAATGCCCTTAGACCCACAGCTGAAAGTATGTTTTCATGGTCCCAAGTACAGAGAGCACGAGCAAAAAGTGGGAAAGATATAAGTAACATGAGAGACACTCTCAAGACATGCAAACTTAGCTTATTTGATCAGTTTTATTTATGCATTACTAAGCTGAGGCTGGGTACTTTTAATGAGAAACTAGCCAGTGAATTTGATATTTCTATTTCAACTGTGAGTAGAGTTTTTATTTCTTGGGTTAACTTTCTCTATTTTGTTTTGGGAACCATTCCTATATGGCCCTCTCGGGCAAAAATTGACAAACATATGCCTAAGTGTTTTAAATTGTTATATCCTAAATGCCGTGGTATTATTGATGCCTCAGAGATCAAGGTACAAGCACCATCTAGTATGGTTTTGAATAGCAATTGCTATTCATCATATAAGAGCCACACAACTTACAAAGGCAATGTTGTAATATCTCCATCTGGGGAAATTATTCATGTAAGTTCTCTTTTTGAAGGAAGTATTTCTGACAAGGAGCTTGTTAAGCAATCAGGTTTGTTGAATTTACTTGAGCCAGGTGATCAAATAATGGCTGATAAAGGATTTACTATAGAGGATCTATTAAAGCCAATAGGTTGTGGAGTAGCAATGCCTGCCTTTTTGTCAAGTAAGGGTCAATTTTCAAAGAAAGAACTTTCAACCAGTAAACAGATACATAATTTAAGAGTCCATGTGGAAAGGGCCATAAGAAGGGTGAAAGAGTTTCACTATTTTGATAAAGTTATACCTCTTACAGTAGCTGGCAGCATTAATCAAATATGGACAGTGGCATGTCTTATTACCAATTTCCAGGGGCCTTTGTTGCATGAAAAGCAATATATCTAAATATGTATACAATTGTTGTAAAATAGATGGAAGAGTAAGCATCATTTAAAGTAAAGTATGTAAGGATCTGTAATACAAATAGTACTAACAACTTTTAACAACTAAGAGTTAGTTGACATTGAGTGAGGGTACACTACGTATTAGGTCCAACCTAGGTAAGAACTATGCCATCTGTTAACATGTGATGTGGAAGGGTGAATAGTAGGGTGGCCCTATCCCCTAGGGGCACCCTTTTCGTATGTACATGGCATATTGGTTAGGCATTAAAATAAACAGTAAAATCAGTAAAAATTATATTGTTAGTACTATTTTTGTTTTACAGATTCAATGCAAGCTTTCAAACTAGCTTTTTGGAAAAAAAAATTATGAATTTAATAACTTTACATTTATTCACAAATTTCATTATTGCCAAATATTATAAAAATGCCCTTTTGGGGTTTAAATACAAAACCTGTTGAAGTCATTCATGTATTTTTATTTATCATGTTTGTACAGAATGTTCTGTTTAATAACAGTAAAAAACTATTAAATGGCTTGAAATACACCCAACTCAGAAAAGAGAAGTTCATCAAAATATACTCGTTCACAGTGAAATTCGTCCTTGCAGTAAACAAAGAAATCGCACCACTGACTTCCTGTTAAACCAAGGCATCCCATAACTTGATAATAATACTTGTGTGTCTTCTTCAATGAATATGACCCATTTCGTTCATTAAACTTTAAATACTGAAGGTTATCCAGATGACTTGCTGGAGAGCACTTTATTTCTATCAGGCCCCATGGATGTTGTTCAGTGTCGTCAAACACTCTTCTGTCTGGGCTACAGCCTAGGTGTGGGAGACATGGGTTTATAAGAAAACCTACTAGGTGAGTGTCTCTGCCAAACTGTGTTTTGTACATATCAGCAGCTACCCCCTCATTTTGTATCCCATATTTCATGGCTGCAGTTTGGATTACTTTTCCCTTTAGTAAACGCGTAGAAAGGATTTCATGGTCTTTTCTTCTTGAGCATATATCTTTGAAATTTGAAGCTGTAAGCCTAAACTTCCTTAGTTCATGCCATGCTGTTGTAGTTGACTGTTCCCTTGTCTCCATTTCAAAGTCAATAGACTGTTGACCTGATATTGCAAGGGAGCTGAAGAAAAGGTCTTGTTTTTCATTGAGCACTGTATCTGGATAGCTTAAAGATGGAAAGTTGAATGCAGGTAGCTGTATGTTAATATTGCTCTTAACTTTCAATGGCTGTTGATAGCTTATGACACAGCCTTTTGGCACCTTTCCAAAGGCCGAGTCTACTAAAATTGGAGGCTCACTTTGTTCATCTTCCCATATTCTCATAAATCCAGGTTGATTGTTGAGATTTTCAAACTGTGGCGACAGCACACTAGTCAAGTCAAGGCTACTTAATGATTGCTGGAAGGGTTTGTAGATCGTGCTTGCCACACCACACACCTTTCTCTTCTTTTTAGGTTCATGCAATTTATCTTTTGGCTTTGACTTTTGTATAATCAAATCTGTCACTGGCCTTGCTTTAATGCCCTCTTTACGACTGGGGATATGCCATCTCTGCAAAAAGATAATATACAAATATACTATATGAATTCAAAATTGCTTATTGTGTTATGTTTAAAAACAGCAGTGTGATTAAAAGGAGTTTTTAAGGAAAAATATTGGTAAGATACAGTCAAATCTCTATACATTAATGACTGTTTTTTCTTATTGTTTATCATCAAATCTATTATTATTATTATTAAATTTTACCTGTGCCTTTGATGTTTTAGAAACCATTGGCGGGACACTTTTTAAGCCTAATAGCTGGAAATGGGCAAGAGTATAGAGCAATCCAAGAACATGATGGCAAAGACCTTGTCCAGCAGCACAACTACACATATACTTGTTGATGCTAGCCTCAATAGAGGAGCTCTCGAACACAACAGACAACTTGTGAGGATCTTCGTTCTTTTTCATACTTCTGAAGCATTTAGCCCGAGCCACTACTCCTGAATCCTCTTCCTTGCAAAGTTTTACTGTTAAAAACCGAGAAAAAAGAGTTAAAACTCAAAACACTGAGCACAGAAACAAAATATTGGAAAGACAGTCAAACAAAGAAAGCTACCACGAGGTCAACGAGGCTCACCTTCAATATCGTGAATATATTCTTCGTGAAAGAATTTATATCCTCTTGTTACAGTGGCTTTGATCGGTAGGTTCTTCTCAGCAAAATCCTCAACAAAAGAGTTTGTAACTTTGGGTATTTTTGTTATATTTTTGTGCCAAAATTCGAGTTCAACGCTATCGCTACTAGTCGCCATTTTGTTTGTGAACTTACCACGCGTGGCCTCGACCTCATGTACAATATTCAATGACGTAATCCAAGATGGCGGGCCGTGACAAAGGCGAATCAAACCTTTAAGAGTTGTGTGGTTTTTGTAAGAACTAAAAAGTTCACTGTTAAGGCGTAGACTCTTGGGCATCTGGCATCGTACCTCAGTACAGTCAATAACGACCCTAGTTGAGGGTTATTTGTCTTTAAAGTCAGCAGGCATGCACAAATCCACTTTTGCTCTTGATGGCCACACTGGAATTACACTGAATTTTAAGAACATAAAATTTATCCATGAAATTATTATTCTGCTTACTGTTGTCTGTGAGACTCCATACAAGTGGCTTAAATGCTTCTCCTTGAACCCCTGCCTTAGTCTGCAAAGGGTCAAAAGGAATTCTTCCTTTGGGCTCAATTGGCGTGGCCTACCCTGCTTGGGAATATCTTCCTCATCCCTCTGACAGGGTGGGGAGGGGACATCACATGGTGAATCCGAGTGCCAGTAATTTATATTTTCCCCTTTCTTACCAGGATCTAAAAACGCGAAAACACTTTCTAAGACATTTTTGTTTGGAACCCCATATAAAAAGCGACATCCTTCTCCGAGGGCAAAAATTTCTCAATGCAGAACACTCTTGACTGCAAGGAATCGTTCCGGCGTTTAAGTCCCTCTACTTCCGACTGGAAATTGTTATTTGAAATAGTGATTTTACGGATTTCCCCGACAAGCCGTTCATTTTCAAGTTTAAGTTCGCAAATAAGAGCTTCCAGATCCTCAGCTGGTTCTTCTACTGTGGTGCTTGCCGAATCTGCTAGTGTTGACGGGGAGGAAGCGCGAGATTCTTGAAATGTCACTAGATCGCACATGGAACAGTTGTCGACTCGTGCTGGCGCAATTGTCGTCTCCTGTGATTTTGTTGCAGTTTTTTTCAAAATCAGAGTTCTTTTCCTCGGTGATTTTCACTTGATCGGCGAACCCTGCTTCCAAGGAAACAAAGATGGGACTGCCATGGATTTCAAACTCTTTTTACGGCCTGTGAGTGACGGTAGATAATCTGACGATTTGAAATGTCGCGAGCAAACTCTCGTGTGTTCTGTCACCTTGAAATCTTTACCCTCATCTCTTCGAATGGCAACGATCCACTTCATAAATAAATCTCTATTTTCAGGAAACTTGTGGTAAGAGATCTTAATACCATCTTCTTCGTAAACTTTCTTAGTGCAGCCAGGGACACAGCAATTTTGCGGCATGATGCGCTTTTTCTTTGCCATTAATTTACATACGTAAACAAGAGACTTGGCCCTTGATGCCTCGTTTTCATGCTATTCGATCCAGACTCTCATCGGCCGCCGCCATTTTGGAATCAGGAGTATTATTCTTGGAAGTTTTTACCGACCACCGTCCTCCAAAAAGGATGATGACATTAAAATCGAAGAGCTCATTGAGAGGGTTCATTTGTTAAACAAAGAAACTATCATTGTTTCTGACATAAACATTGATTATAAGGATAGGAAGAATTATGATAAGCATAGACTCGCCAAAGGGTTGCGTGGTATGAACTTTAAACAGTTGGTCGATTTTATAACCCGCCCCGTAAGCAAAACCTGTCTTGATCATGTGTACAGTAATCAACCACAGCAGATCATCTACCAGTCTTTGTAGTCCGCAAGTATGCACGCGGGAATCTAAACAGACAATCTTCTCCAATCAAGTACCGTGACATGAAATCTTTTAATGAGGATCAATTCAAGCGAACACTAGAGCAGACCCCATGGGAGACGGCGTTTGTGTTCGAAGATATTGATGATGTTGTTTATGCTTGGGAGAAGATGTTTAATTCCGCCCTCGATGATCATTGTCCTTGGCGTGAAAAGAGAATCAAACACACCACTCAGCCCCCCTGGATGAACAATGCAGTTATTAAAAAATTGCACTCTCATGATCACTTTTTGAAGGTGGCTAGGCAATCGGACAATAGTTCTGACTGGGCAAATTATCGAGAGGCGAGAAACAAGGCTGTTTTTGCCTTGCGCTCAGCAAAGCGTGAGTTTTACAAGAATGCATTCGAAGAAAATCGAAACAACCCTAAAGCAACGTGGAATACGATCAAAGCATTGACAGGATCCGGAAAGATGAATAAAGGGATTAGTCAGCTACAGTTGGATGGTAAGGCTGTTGAAAATGCTACAGAAATTGCGGAACAGTTTAATTCATATTTTTCCTCAATCGCGGCTAATCTGAGATCCAGACTCGGTAATACACCATCAGACTTGTCCAAGTTGGTAAACTTTGTTGAGTCTCGCAAAGATCCGGATGTGGTTTTCTCTGTTCCAGACATAACCGATGCTCAGGTGCTTCAGATTATAAAGGGAATCAGTCCTCATAAGGCTGCAGGTA